>NW_026896301.1:0-21282 GCF_033153095.1 Gastrolobium bilobum | reverse complement strand
CAGATAATGAATTAAGATTGATAAATGCAAACTCTTCTCTTAAATTATTAAATAATAATTTAAAAATAAAAATAAAAATCCTAAAACCTAAAACATAATATATAATATGTGAAGTTATGATCTTGACACTGAAAAATAAAAATAAGAATAACATTACTTAATTGATGGTTAAGGCCTGAGGGATATATATCTTGAACTTGATCCGAGTGGATGAGGTCTCCAATGTAGTTATCTTGAAACTCGATGTGGTTGAAAATGTTGAAAAAAACGTAGTTGATGTCGTCGACGTTGGAGCTACCAGTGTTTTTGTGAGAGAGAAAACAGCAGATCAATAAAATGGCATTTGCTAGCACAAAAGCGACGTAGAAGTGGTAGGTTGGGTTGCTGCAGACAAGCCACAATGCTTGGACAGTACTTGAGAACAAAGACCAGAACCAAAGATGAAGAGAGCACCACAGAGAATAAGCTTTAGCTTCCCATGGAAGCTTCTCATGGCATATAGACATGGGTACAAGATATCATTGTCATCCGCGACATATTTGACATAGAATTTCAATAATATCAAGAATCTTTCCTACAAAAAGGAAAGAAATAATAATAATTACAATATAATTATTGAAATAAATTTGATATTTTTTACTTTGTATAGATTTTAAGAGATTCCCTATTTCTTATCTATTGTCAATGATTTTATTGAAATAACTCTATTTCTTAATTTAAGTATGATACTCCATAACTACTTTAATATTATTTTATATTAGAGTTATGCATGAAATATTTTGATGGTTACAAAAAGATTTTGAATTATTATTAAAGATTATAAAATATTTATTTTTTTCTGGTGAAAATTAAAAAAAAAATCAATTATCAAATCAATATTATTGTATAAATTTTTTAACTAAATTTAAATTGTAGTACATATCTGAAACGTTTCTTAGTGGATTTATTAGTGGGTATTATATATTAAATACAGTTCTCAGAGATAGGACAATCCATCCTAGTGATATAAGACTACCAAAGCATGACAATTGGCAAAAATGAATTTTCTGTCAGAAGATTACACAGCTAGGAAATTGATATAAATCTGATTGAGCTTTACTTGAGGACTATGGAAATATGAATAATATCCTTGTATCAATCAAGTAAAATCAGTAATGAATCCCACAAAAGATGCTAGAAAAGTTTCTTGTGATCGATCCATATTCCCTTTTTGAAAAAGGCAACGTTTGAAAGTTTTCACCCATGACAATAGAATACCCCACCTAGTTTAATAGTTGAACCCAATAAGATCAGGCCGATGACCGCTTTGCTCAGCTCGCTGAGCAATCTAGCTCATTCATAGACAATAGCTCAATCCTCAAACCTTATGGCGAATTCCTGTGGCTCATACCATCAGATTATTGGCTAAAAATATTATACTTTTTGTACGTACATGATACAATTCGTACGATACGATACGAATCACAAGTACAATACGTATCGTGAGATGTATCAAAAAGAGATTTGTGTTGTACGATACGATATGTATTATGTACTGTGCGATATGCAAATTAAATCAATTTTTTTAATTTTTAATATAAAAAATAAAGATTTTATTTATGATTTAAATTAAAATAAATCGAAAAAAATTATTATTAATAAGAAAAATAAAATAAAGATTTGATTTGTGATTTGAAATAAAAAATCAATATGAGAAATCTTTATTAATAAAATAAATAAATATTTTTGAATACTTATCGGACATAATTTTTGAATTTCTTATTTTAAATAATAAGCACTCTTTATCCTGTTTCATATTTTGTCTCGATATTATTGTTAATATATTATGAATAAACTGGATAAACCCCTTGGAATAGAACAGGTATTTCTTGAGTATCTGTGATGAGATCACGATTATGAGGATTCAAGGATACCGCACGTTTATTCCTAATTCTATGTTCCTAGTCTAGAGACACTGAGAATGGGGATCAGTGATCTCGGGTAAGACTAGCACGACTTATCTACTTGTATTTGGATACAAGGTAAAGACCTCATCTGCTACAGATATGGAGATGTCTTAGCTAAAGTCGTGGGTGGACCTATAAGGGTATAGCTCGCACTGAACAGACCCACAAAGAGACTCTATAAGGAAATCTCAGAGAGAGTATCATTAGAGTAGTCTCTTTATATTTGGGTATGTCTTTCCTTAGACCAGAAGTTATTACCTAGACTGTGTTCTAGAAAGCACGCTTTGACTGTATACCTCGTCTGCCTGAAACATGGAGACTCATAGGTACACTGTTGGGCTTGTCCTGAAAGAGCACAAGGCTAGGGTGATAAGCTGAAGGAATTCGTCAAATCTCTGTGAGAGATTAGGTTATCTGTAAACAGGAGAAATCAGGATGACATTTACAAGGACTTGGGAATCTATGCATAGTAAAAGAGGTCATGAGATGATCTGCCGTTAGAGTCAGTAAATTGAAGATTCCCTATTTCGAATAAAGCTTACCCTAAACCGCAAGGGTTGATACGTTTCCTTACCCTAGGTTTAATGAGGAAGGTAACCGAGACAAAAGGAAATACATACGGCAACCAAATATGTGTAATAGGATGATTATGTCATTAACCTAACTAGCTCTGGAGCAACAAAGCATTGCTAGTGCTCTGTGTTGTCATTAGATGGGTTGTGGGCTTGTTGGGCCCAAGCCTATTTATGTCAGTGGCTATGTTGGGCCTAATGGGTCACACACTAACACCTTATTGTCATGATAATATAGCATTAAAGGTATTGGGCCTAATAATGGTTGTTAGCCCAAGAAGAAGTTTGGAAGCCCACCAAAAGGGAAAATGGCGCATGGATCATGTAATGGGCTTGGATGGTCCAAGACATTACTAATTAATTTAATTAGTTAAATTAATTATCAAATATTTAAATTTTGAATTTTGAATTTGAAATTTGAAATTTGAATTTGAATTTTGAAATTCGAATTTTGAATTTGAAATTTTGAAATTTGAATTTTGAAATTTGAAATTTGAATTTTGAATTTGAATTTTGAATTTTGAATTTTGAATTTTGAATTTTGAATTTGAATTTTGAATTTGAATTTAGAATTTAAATGTTTGAACGTTTGAATTTAAATGTTTGAATTTGAATTTAAATTGGCTATGAAAGTTTGTTTCATAACAAAAGGATAAGGTAAGATCTTGTTGGAACAAATCCCAAGTATCAAGAGGAGATCTTTGAGCATCATCCAAGGCTGATTTTGGGGTCTTGTGATGGTCATAGGATCAACCAAATGAGCTCCAATCAGATTTGGTTTGTTGAGAGAATAAGTGAGTGAGTTAGTTCAAGTTTGAATGCAACTGCTCAACGTATCTGGACTGTTTTGAGGCTGAATGGGGCGCACCATATGGCTGGCCATATGATGGTTGTTAAGTCAGATTTTTGTTTAGATATGCACTTGATATCATGAGGATATGATAGGAGGTTGTTGGCAAGATTTGATTTGCAACAACTCCTCTCATTCCTCTCCTAGTGTGTGCTACATAGGGCTGATTTTTGAGTGAAGAAATCAGATTTTTATTCACTCATTCTCTCATCTCCTTTGGTCATCCTTTTGTGAGGTTTTTCTTAAGAGAGTTTTGGAAATTACCTAGCACTTTCTATGTGAATTCCATGCGCCACTTTTGTGTTTTTTCTTGCTGAAAATTCACTCATCTAAACACCTTGAAACCTTGCCTCCTACCTCTCCATTAGGGATGCCTAGCTTGCCTCCCTTGGTGTTCGTTGGTTTAGGGTTTACAAGTTGACCATGAGAGTTATGCTTACAACTAGTAAATGAATCAATAAACTAGCGCTAATACCAACATATTAGTGTAATGGACCTATAAATATTAAATGGGTCCAAAACCCTACGTGAGGCTCCTTGGGAGCTGACTGCCTTCAACCATTTCCTCTCTTCTTGGACTTGAGCTCCATACACCAAAATGAGCCAAGAACTCACCTTTTCCATTGATTTCTTCACATTAAACCTTGTAAACACTTAGTAGAGGGCATTGGGAGGGTGAAAGGTAACTCTTTTCTGAGGGGTGGTTGCTATTTGTGGGGGCTTGGGATTGTCATCCTTGTTGGGAGAGTGTGGGAGCCATCTCATTAATTGTTGATGCTTCAAGAAGTCACCTTTGAGTGTAAAAGACCAAGTTTGTGTGCCAAATTCGTGGCCTTGCAAAGTAAGAACTTTTGAGCACTGTTGGAAGCTCCAAGTCAGTGTTTTTATGAGTTTTTAAGCCTTGAGGTAAACCATGATCACCTCCTTTGAATATTCGTGATTTTAGCTTGATTAAGCCACTAAAAGAGGAACTTTGATTATATGAGTTAAAGGTTGATGAACTATGTTTAAAATACATTAATGAATTGCTGTTTGTAGAGTTATTGGACTCCAAATCGCGTATGGACCCCTAAAATGGAGTTTATGCAGAGAATACACAAAATTCTGCATTCTGTCTGATAAGTATTTGAATACTTTTTGTGGGGTATTCGAATACTCATCAGCAGGTAGTCGAATACTAATGAAGGAGTATTGGGATACTTTTCTGGGAAGAAAAGTATTCGGATACCTTAGTGGAAGTATTTGAATACTGAGTGGTATTCAAATACTGTAGTGAGAGTATTCAGATAACTCGTGGGATGCGAATACCTTAGTGGGAGTATTTGGATACTTTCTGGAGACATAGAGTATTCGAATACTCATCGAGGAGTATTTGAATACCTCCTGCAGATTAAGCTTAAAATCACTTAAAATAATTTGGAAAGCATTAAACACTTAGTGAAACTTTGGAACGTTTGTTTCAATGGCTTCCTTGCAATTCCAAAACGTTAGGTATGAGTTTACCAATGCCATGAGAAGCTTCCATGGGAAGCTAAAGCTTATTCTCTATGGTGCTCTCTTCATCTTTTGGTTCTTGTCTTTGTTCTCAAGTATTGTCAAGCATTGTGGCTTGTCTGCAGCAACCCAACCTACCACTTCTACGTCGCTTTTGTGCTAGCAAATGCCATTTTATTGATCTGCTATTTTCTCTCTCACAAAAACACTGGTAGCTCCAACGTCGACGACATCAACTACGTTTTTTTCAACATTTTCAACCACATCGAGTTTCAAGATAACTACATTGGAGACCTTATCCACTCGGATGAAGTTCAAGATATATATCCCTTAGGCCTTAACCATCAATTAAGTAATGTTATTCTTAAGTGACAATGAAGAATACAGTATGAGAAACAAGGATTATCAATTATATTTAAGTTTTGATAGATTTGCACAAATTCAATGTCACAACGCTCTTTGTAGAAGTCCTAATCCTGAACTGCCAACAAAATTCAGATCCTAGCCAAACCTAGGAAAATTCCATGCCATTAAATTATTAACTTATCATCGTGAATGTCAAACAACATTTTTTTTATTGGATCTTATTAAAGTTTATGAGATTGCAGCATTAGAGTATTATCTAAAAGGTCCATATCAGAGGTCTCACAAAAGATAGGGAGAAGGAGAAAAATAAAATAAAATGAGAGGGAATAGAAATCTTCGATTTAGGGATGTTAAACTTCAATTGAAAATTTGTCTAGTATGCCTTTTTCATTTTTTTAGCATGTCTTTAATATTTGTTTCTCTTTCCTGTTGTAATTGTGCCTGTTTGATTTGCAGATTCTCACATGGATCCCACTGCGGAGGAAGTACCTGACTATGTATTGTCTCTTCGAGGAAAGGTTGCAGCTCGGCCTCCTCCTGCTGCTAAAAGGCAAAGGACTGTTAGTCCTTCTACAGCTACCACTTCTTCTATCCCGGCTGTTAATCTCAACATATCAGTGTTGGATCTTACCAATGATGCTGATAATTGGTTGGACTCGGGAGGTACCCAAACTCCTCCTGCTCTCCTAGCCGGACTTAAGAGAGGTGCGCTATGGGAGCCCGGGGTGGCTACTGAACTCCGGGGTGTTCCCCGTCCCCCGCCTCCAATTTTTGGGACTAGGATCATTTCGAGAACCGATCAAGATGGAGGAACTGCAGAAGGCCGAGTTATATGCTTTTAAAGCGGCCTCGTGATAACTCATATTTTGTTACACTTATTTATTACTCTTGGTTGGTATTTTTATGATTTATTTGAATTAAATAAAGGTCTTTTGGGTCAAATCACAATTCTAGATTTTAATTGGGTTTAATTGATTTTCGTTATAATTTTCCAGATTTACACTACTTTCGTATTTTGACCATATCTCACTCTACAAATGTCAGATATACTCCGTTCTTGTTGCTTTTTGCAGCTAACAGATAGGTCTACAATCACTATTTCCGTTACTGAAGCCCAACTCGGACGGGAAGATGGTCGAAATCTGAGCTGAAGATGACGTGTTTTTGCTGGAATTTTATTTTGACGTTTGGACTTGTAATTCACATTAGGACCCAATGTGTTTGGGGCCCAAGGCCATGTTTTATTGTTTTATTTTATTTTATTAAGCTTTTAATTTATGTGTGGGCCGAAGTGGTGAAACCCTAGCCGTTCTGAATGACGGCTATTTAAGGGAGACTTTAGGAAACCCCCTTCGGCAGTCAGTTTTGGGGAGTTTTTACGACAGACAAGTTTTCTCTGAATTTGAATTCAATTATGTTCTTCTTCTTCATCTTCTGTTCTTATTCTTTTTAATTTTTAATTATGTTTACCTTAGCCATGCGAGGCTAAGAACCTTTTAATCAACCTAAGGGTAACGGATTCCATGGATTAGTCTTGAGGATCTGCGCTTTGTTTTAATATCAAGAATATTTCTGACAAAAATAAAAGAAAAAAAATATTATTACAATATAATTACTGAAATAAATTTGATATTTTTTACTTTTACATAGATTTAAAAGATTGGCTATATTTTTTATTTGTCTAAATTAAAAAAACATTGAATTTATTACGAATGGTTATATTTTGATTTTTTTTAATTTTATTTTTCACTATAAGAATTCAAATATTTAATATAATTTAAGAAGAAATTTTATAATTACTTCAATATTATATTTATTCCTGAAATATTATGATAATTGTAAAAATAATTTAAATTATTATAAAATATTTAAATTCTTTTATGAAAATAGAAAATTATTATTATCAAATTATTAGTATTCGTAATAAATTTAACAATTTTGAAATAAGAAATTCAAAAATTATGTCCGATAAGTATTCAAAAATATTTATTTATTTTATTAATAAAGATTTCTCATATTGATTTTTTATTTTAAATCACAAATCAAATTTTTATTTTATTTTTCTTATTAATAATAATTTTTTCTATTTATTTTAATTTAAATCATAAATAAAATCTTTATTTTCTATATTAAAAATTAAAAAAATTGATTTAATTTGCATATCGCACAGTACATGATACATATCGTATCGTACAACACAAATCTCTTTTTGATACATCTCACGATACGTATGGTACTTGTGATTCGTATCGTATCGTACGAATTGTATCATGTACGTACATAAAGTATAATATTTTTAGCCAATAATCTGATGGTATGAGCCACAGGAATTCGCCATAAGGTTTGAGGATTGAGCTATTGTCTATGAATGAGCTAGATTGCTCAGCGAGCTGAGCAAAGCGGTCATCGGCCTGATCTTATTGGGTTCAACTATTAAACTTGGTGGGTTTTCTATTGTCATGGGTGAAAACTTTCAAACGTTGCCTTTTTCAAAAAGGGAAGATGGATCGATCACAAGAAACCTTTCTAGCATCTTTTGTGGGATTCATTACTGATTTTACTTGATTGATACAAGGATATTATTCATATTTCCATAGTCCTCAAGTAAAGCTCAATCAGATTTATATCAATTTCCTAGGTGTGTAATCTTCTGACAGAAAATTCATTTTTGCCAATTGTCATGCATTGGTAGTCTTATATCACTAGGATGGATTGTCCTATCTCTGAGAACTGTATTTAATATATAACGAGCTTAACTAATGTCCGATTGACTCCGTTCTTGTTGCGTTTTGCAGCTAACAGATAGGTCTACAATCGCTATGTCAGCTACGGAAGCCCAATTCGGACGGGAAGATGGTCGAAATCTGTGCTCAAGATGACGTGTTTTGGGTGGAATTTTATTTTGACGTTTTGACTTGTAATTCACATTAGGACCCAATGTGTTTGGGGCCCAAGGCCATGTTTTATTGTTTTATTTTATTTTATTCAGCTTTTATTTTATGTATGGGCCGAAGTGGTGAAACCCTAGCCGTTCTGAATGACGGCTATTTAAGGGAGACTTTAGGAAACCCCCTTCGGCAGTCAGTTTTGGGGAGTTTTTACGACAGACAAGTTTTCTCTGAATTTGAATTCAATTATGTTCTTCTTCTTCATCTTCTGTTCTTATTCTTTTTAATTTTTAATTATGTTTACCTTAGCCATGCGAGGCTAAGAACCTTTTAATCAACCTAAGGGTAACAGATTCCATGGATTAGTCTTGAGGATCTGCGCTTTGTTTTAATATCAAGAATATTTCCGACAAAAATAAAAGAAAAAAATATTATTACAATATAATTACTGAAATAAATTTGATATTTTTTACTTTTACATAGATTTAAAAGATTGGCTATATTTTTTATTTGTCTAAATTAAAAAAACATTGAATTTATTACGAATGGTTATATTTTGATTTTTTTTAATTTTATTTTTCACTATAAGAATTCAAATATTTAATATAATTTAAGTAGATATTTATAATTACTTCAATATTATATTTATTCCTGAAATATTATGATAATTGTAAAAATAATTTAAATTATTATAAAATATTTAAATTCTTTTATGAAAAGAGGAAATTATTATTATCGAATTATTAGTATTCGTAATAAATTTAACAATTTTAAAATAAGAAATTCAAAAATTATGTCCGATAAGTATTCAAAAATATTTATTTATTTTATTAATAAAGATTTCTCATATTGATTTTTTATTTTAAATCACAATCAAATTTTTATTTTATTTTTCTTATTAATAATAATTTTTTCTATTTATTTTAATTTAAATCATAAATAAAATCTGTATTTTCTATATTAAAAATTAAAAAAAAATGATTTAATTTGCATATCGCACAGTACATGATACATATCGTATCGTACAACACAAATCTCTTTTTGATACATCTCACGATACGTATGGTACTTGTGATTCGTATCGTATCGTACGAATTGTATCATGTACGTACATAAAGTATAATATTTTTAGCCAATAATCTGATGGTATGAGCCACAGGAATTCGCCATAAGGTTTGAGGATTGAGCTATTGTCTATGAATGAGCTAGATTGCTCAGCGAGCTGAGCAAAGCGGTCATCGGCCTGATCTTATTGGGTTCAACTATTAAACTTGGTGGGTTTTCTATTGTCATGGGTGAAAACTTTCAAACGTTGCCTTTTTCAAAAAGGGAAGATGGATCGATCACAAGAAACCTTTCTAGCATCTTTTGTGGGATTCATTACTGATTTTACTTGATTGATACAAGGATATTATTCATATTTCCATAGTCCTCAAGTAAAGCTCAATCAGATTTATATCAATTTCCTAGGTGTGTAATCTTCTGACAGAAAATTCATTTTTGCCAATTGTCATGCATTGGTAGTCTTATATCACTAGGATGGATTGTCCTATCTCTGAGAACTGTATTTAATATATAACGAGCTTAACTAATGTCCGATTGACTCCGTTCTTGTTGCGTTTTGCAGCTAACAGATAGGTCTACAATCGCTATGTCAGCTACGGAAGCCCAATTCGGACGGGAAGATGGTCGAAATCTGTGCTCAAGATGACGTGTTTTTGGTGGAATTTTATTTTGACGTTTGGACTTGTAATTCACATTAGGACCCAATGTGTTTGGGGCCCAAGGCCATGTTTTATTGTTTTATTTTATTTTATTCAGCTTTTATTTTATGTATGGGCCGAAGTGGTGAAACCCTAGCCGTTCTGAATGACGGCTATTTAAGGGAGACTTTAGGAAACCCCCTTCGGCAGTCAGTTTTGGGGAGTTTTTACGACAGACAAGTTTTCTCTGAATTTGAATTCAATTATGTTCTTCTTCTTCATCTTCTGTTCTTATTCTTTTTAATTTTTAATTATGTTTACCTTAGCCATGCGAGGCTAAGAACCTTTTAATCAACCTAAGGGTAACAGATTCCATGGATTAGTCTTGGGGATCTGCGCTTTGTTTTAATATCAAGAATATTTCTGACAAAAATAAAAGAAAAAAAATATTATTACAATATAATTACTGAAATAAATTTGATATTTTTTACTTTTACATAGATTTAAAAGATTGACTATATTTTTTATTTGTCTAAATTAAAAAAACATTGAATTTATTACGAATGGTTATATTTTGATTTTTTTTAATTTTATTTTTCACTATAAGAATTCAAATATTTAATATAATTTAAGTAGAAATTTTATAATTACTTCAATATTATATTTATTCCTGAAATATTATGATAATTGTAAAAATAATTTAAATTATTATAAAATATTTAAATTCTTTTATGAAAATAGAAAATTATTATTATCAAATTATTAGTATTCGTAATAAATTTAACAATTTTAAAATAAGAAATTCAAAAATTATGTCCGATAAGTATTCAAAAATATTTATTTATTTTATTAATAAAGATTTCTCATATTGACATTTTATTTTAACTCACAAATCAAATTTTTTATTTTATTTTTCTTATTAATAATAATTTTTTTGTATTTATTTTAATTTAAATCATAAATAAAATCTTTATTTTCTATATTAAAAATTAAAAAAAATGATTTAATTTGCATATCGCACAGTACATGATACATATCGTATCGTACAACACAAATCTCTTTTTGATACATCTCACGATACGTATGGTACTTGTGATTCGTATCGTATCGTACGAATTGTATCATGTACGTACATAAAGTATAATATTTTTAGCCAATAATCTGATGGTATGAGCCACAGGAATTCGCCATAAGGTTTGAGGATTGAGCTATTGTCTATGAATGAGCTAGATTGCTCAGCGAGCTGAGCAAAGCGGTCATCGGCCTGATCTTATTGGGTTCAACTATTAAACTTGGTGGGTTTTCTATTGTCATGGGTGAAAACTTTCAAACGTTGCCTTTTTCAAAAAGGGAAGATGGATCGATCACAAGAAACCTTTCTAGCATCTTTTGTGGGATTCATTACTGATTTTACTTGATTGATACAAGGATATTATTCATATTTCCATAGTCCTCAAGTAAAGCTCAATCAGATTTATATCAATTTCCTAGGTGTGTAATCTTCTGACAGAAAATTCATTTTTGCCAATTGTCATGCATTGGTAGTCTTATATCACTAGGATGGATTGTCCTATCTCTGAGAACTGTATTTAATATATAACGAGCTTAACTAATGTCCGATTGACTCCGTTCTTGTTGCGTTTTGCAGCTAACAGATAGGTCTACAATCGCTATGTCAGCTACGGAAGCCCAATTCGGACGGGAAGATGGTCGAAATCTGTGCTCAAGATGACGTGTTTTTGGTGGAATTTTATTTTGACGTTTGGACTTGTAATTCACATTAGGATCCAATGTGTTTGGGGCCCAAGGCCATGTTTTATTGTTTTATTTTATTTTATTCAGCTTTTATTTTATGTATGGGCCGAAGTGGTGAAACCCTAGCCGTTCTGAATGACGGCTATTTAAGGGAGACTTTAGGAAACCCCCTTCGGCAGTCAGTTTTGGGGAGTTTTTACGACAGACAAGTTTTCTCTGAATTTGAATTCAATTATGTTCTTCTTCTTCATCTTCTGTTCTTATTCTTTTTAATTTTTAATTATGTTTACCTTAGCCATGCGAGGCTAAGAACCTTTTAATCAACCTAAGGGTAACAGATTCCATGGATTAGTCTTGAGGATCTGCGCTTTGTTTTAAATCAAGAATATTTCCGACAAAAATAAAAGAAAAAAAATATTATTACAATATAATTACTGAAATAAATTTGATATTTTTTACTTTTACATAGATTTAAAGGATTGGCTATATTTTTTATTTGTCTAAATTAAAAAAACATTGAATTTATTACGAATGGTTATATTTTGATTTTTTTTAATTTTATTTTTCACTATAAGAATTCAAATATGTAATATAATTTAAGTAGATATTTTATAATTACTTCAATATTATATTTATTCCTGAAATATTATGATAATTGTAAAAATAATTTAAATTGTTATAAAATATTATAAAATATTTAAATTCTTTTATGAAAATAGAAAATTAATATTATCAAATTATTAGTATTCGTAATAAATTTAACAATTTTAAAATAAGAAATTCCAAAAATTATGTCCGATAAGAATTCAAAAATATTTATTTATTTTATTAATAAAGATTTCTCATATTGATTTTTTAATTTAAATCACAAATCAAATCAAATCTTTATTTTATTTTTCTTATTAATAATAATTTTTTTTGATTTATTTTAATTTAAATCATAAATAAAATCTTTATTTTTATATTAAAAATTAAAAAAATGATTTAATTTGCATATCGCACAGTCAGTTTTTACACGGGATTCAGATGGTTAAAACTTTTACATAGATTTAATTAAAAAAATGATTTAATTTGCATATCGCACTAATTTCAAATGGTTAAAACTTTTACATAGATTTAAAAGATTAGCTATATTTTTTATTTGTCTAAATTAAATTTATTACGAATGGTTATATTTTGATTTTATTACGAATGGTTATATTTTGATTTTTTGTAATTTTATTTTTCACTACAAGAATTCAAATATTTAATATAATTTAAGTAGATATTTTATAATTACTTCAATATTATATTTATTCCTGAAATATTAAAAATAATTTAAATTATTATAAAATATTTAAATTCTTTTATGAAAATAGAAAATTATTATTATCGAATTATTAGTATTCGTAATAAATTTAACATCTTTAAAATAAGAAATTCAAAAATTATGTCCGATAAGTATTCAAAAATATTTATTTATTTTATTAATAAAGATTTCTCATATTGATTTTTTATTTTAAATCACAAATCAAATCTTTATTTTATTTTTCTTATTAATAATAATTGTTTTCGATTTATTTTAATTTAAATCATAAATAAAATCTTTACTTTTTAAATTAAAAATTAAAAAAAATGATTTAATTTGCATATCGCACAGTACATGATACATATCGAATCGTACAACACAAATCTCTTTTTCATACATCTCACGATACATATTGTACTTGTGATTCGTATCGTATCGTACGAATTGTATCATGTACGTACAGGAAGTATAATATTTTTAGCCAATAATCTGATGGTGTGAGCCACAGTAATTCGCCATTGAAGTAATTATAAAATATCTACTTAAATTATATTAAATATTTGAATTCTTATAGTGAAAAATAAAATTAAAAAAAATCAAAATATAACCATTCGTAATAAATTCAATGTTTTTTTAATTTAGGCAAATAAAAAATATAGCTAATCTTTTAAATCTATGTAATTATTGTTATTTCTTTCCTTTTTGTAGGAAAGATTCTTGATATTTTTGAAATTCTATGTCAAATATGTCGCGGATGACAATGTCGCGGATGACAATTATCATAATATTTCAGGAATAAATATAATATTGAAGTAATTATAAAATATCTACTTAAATTATATTAAATATTTGAATTCTTGTAGTGAAAAATAAAATTACAAAAAATCAAAATATAACCATTCGTAAAAGTAAAAATATATCAAATTTTTTTCAATAATTATATTGTAATAATATTTTTTTCTTTTATTTTTGTCGGAAATATTCTTGATATTAAAACAAAACGCAGATCCTCAAGACTAATCCATGGAATCCGTTACCCTTAGGTTGATTAAAAGGTTCTTAGCCTCGCATGGCTAAGGTAAACATAATTAAAAATTAAAAAGAATAAGAACAGAAGATGAAGAAGAAGAACAAAATTGAATTCAAATTCAGAGAAAACTTGTCTGTCGTAAAAACTCCTAAAAATCGACTGCCGAAGGGTTTCCTAAAGTCTCCCTTAAATAGCCGTCATTCAGAACGGCTAGGGTTTCACCACTTCGGCCCATACATAAAATAAAAGCTGAATAAAATAAAATAAAACAATAAAACATGGCCTTGGGCCCTAAACACATTGGGTCATAATGTGAATTACAAGTCCAAACGTCAAAATAAAATTCCAGCAAAAACACGTCATCTTGAGCTCAGATTTCTACCATCTTGCCGTCCGAAATAGGCTTCAGTAGCTGAAATAGCGATTGTAGCCTTATCTGTTAGCTGCAGAACGCAACAAGAACGGAGTCAATCGAACATCTGTAGAGTGAGATATGGTCAAAATACTAAAGTAGTGTAAATCTGGAAAATTATAACGAAAATCAATTAAATCCAATTAAAATCTAGAATTGTGATTTGACCCAAAAGACCTTTATTTAATTCAAATAAATCATAAAAATACCGACCAAGACTAATAAATAAGTGTAACAAAATATGAGTTATCACGAGGCCGCCTTAAAAGCATATAACTCGGCCTTCTGCAGTTCCTCCATCTCGATCGGTTCTCGAAATGATCCCAGTCCCAGTCCCAAAAAACACTAACAAACGTTTCAGATATGTACTACAATTTAAATTTAGTTAAAAAAATTTATACAATAATAATGATTTGATAATTGATTTTTTTTATTTTTCACCAGAAAAAAAATAAATATTTTATAGTCTTTAATAATAATTCAAAATCTTTTTGTAATCACCAAAATATTTCATGAATAACTCTAATATAAAATAATATTAAAGTAGTTATGGAATATCATACTTAAATTAAGAAATAGAGTTATTTCAATAAAATTATTGACAATAGATAAGAAATAAGGAATCTCTTAAAATCTATACAAAGTAAAAAATATCAAATTTATTTCAATAATTATATTGTAATTATTATTATTTCTTTCCTTTTTGTAGGAAAGATTCTTGATATTATTGAAATTCTATGTCAAATATGTCGCGGATGACAATGATATCTTGTACCCATGTCTATATATAAACGAGCTCATAATCCTATGTTGGCATGTTTTGTTTTTGCTTCCTCCCTTAACTAACGTTTGTTTCAATGGCTTCCTTGAAATTCCAAAACGTTAGGTATGAGTTTACCAATGCCATGAGAAGCTTCCATGGGAAGCTAAAGCTTATTCTCTGTGGTGCTCTCTTCATCTTGGTTTTGGTCTTTGTTCTCAAATACTGTCCAAGCATTGTGGCTTGTCTGCAGCAACCCAACCTACCACTTCTACGCCGCTTTTGTGCTAGCAAATGCCATTTTATTGATCTGCTGTTTTCTCTCTCACAAAAACACTGGTAGCTCCAGCGTCGACGACATCAACTACGATTTTTTCAACATTTTCAACCACATTGAGTTTCAAGATAACTACATTGGAGACCTCATCCACTCGGATCAAGTTCAAGATATACATCCATCAGGCCTTAACCATCAATTAGGTAATGTTATTCTTATTTTTATTTTTCAGTGTCAAGATCATAACTTCACATATTATATTTTATGATTTAGGTTTTGGGATTGTTATTTTTATTTTTAAATTATTATTTAATAATTTAAGAAAAGAGTTTGCATTTATCAATCTTAATTCATCACTTTCTTTTATCTGCGAGTTCGACATCATTTATTATCAATACATTATATTAGGTTCGTGTTTTAATTTAAAGGTTATAATTTTGTATCTTTTTAGTCTTTAACACTATGTTAACATTAAGACATAATTAAAATATGAAAAGTTGCTCTTTTTCTCTCTTTACGTCAGCTAAAGTGACTGAAGAAAGAGAAAAAAAAAAATTATATTATAATTATGTTTTACTGATAAAACATAATATTAAAAACTAAAAAAAAAATAACTTATCCTTTGAAAGGACAGAGACTTAACCCATATTGTAACGTGTCAATGAAGAATACAGTATGAGAAACAAGGATTATCAATTATATTTAAGTTTTGATAGATTTGCACAAATTCAATGTCACAACGCTCTTTGTAGAAGTCCTAATCCTGAACTGCCAACAGAATTCAGATCCTAGCCAAACCTAGGAAAATTCCATGCCATTAAATTATTAACTTATCATCGTGAATGTCAAACAACATTTTTGTTATTGGTTTTTATTAAAGTTTATGAGATTGCAACATTAGAGTATTATCTAAAAGGTCCATATCAGAGGTCTCACAACAGAGAGGGAGAAGGAGAAAAATTAAATAAGATGAGAGGGAATAGAAATCTTCGATTTAGGGATGTTAAACTTCAATTGAAAATTTGTCTAGTATGCCTTTTTAAATTTTTTAGCATGTCTTTAATACTTGTTTCTCTTTTCTGTTGTAATTGTGCCTGTTTGATTTGCAGATTCTCACATGGATCCCACTGCGGAAGAAGTACCTGACTATGTACTGTCTCTTCGAGGAAAGGTTGCAGCTCGGCCTCCTCCCGCTGCTAAAAGGCAAAGGACTGTTAGTCCTTCTACAGCTACCACTTCTTCTATCCCGGCTGTTAATCCCAACATATCAGTGTTGGATCTTACCAATGATGCTGATAATTGGTTGGACTCGGGAGGTACCCAAATTCCTCCTGCTCTCCTAGCCGGACTTAAGAGAGGTGCGCTATGGGAGCCCGGGGTGGCTACTGAACTCCGGGGTGTTCCCCGTCCCCCGCCTGCATTTTTTGGGACTGGGATCATTTCGAGAACCGATCGAGATGGAGGAACTGCAGAAGGCCGAGTTATATGCTTTTAAGGCGGCCTCGTGATAACTCATATTTTGTTACACTTATTTATTACTATTGGTTGGTATTTTTATGATTTATTTGAATTAAATAAAGGTCTTTTGGGTCAAATCACAATTCTAGATTTTAATTGGGTTTAATTGATTTTCGTTATAATTTTCCATATTTACACTACTTTCGTATTTTGACCGTATCTCACTCTACAGATGTCCGATTGACTCCGTTCTTGTTGCTTTCTGCAGCTAACAGATAAGGCTACAATCTCTATTTCAGCTACTGAAGCCTATTTCGGACGGAAAGATGGTAGAAATCTGAGCTCAAGATGACGTGTTTTTGTTGGAATTTTATTTTGACGTTTGGACTTGTAATTCACATTATGACCCAATGTGTTTAGGGCCCAAGGCCATGTTTTATTGTTTTATTTTATTTTATTCAGCTTTTATTTTATGTATGGGCCGAAGTGGTGAAACCCTAGCCGTTCTGAATGACGGCTATTTAAGGGAGACTTTAGGAAACCCTTCGGCAGTCAATTTTTAGGAGTTTTTACGACAGACAAGTTTTCTCTGAATTTGAATTCAATTCTGATCTTCTTCTTCATCTTCAGTTCTTATTCTTTTTAGGTTTTAATTATGTTTACCTTAGCCATGCGAGGCTAAGAACCTTTTAATCAACCTAAGGGTAACAGATTCCATGGATTAGTCTCGAGGATCTGCACTTTGTTTTAATATCAAGAATATTTCTGACAAAAATAAAAGAAAAAAATATTATTACAATATAATTACTGAAATAAATTTGATATTTTTTACTTTTACATAGATTTAAAGGATTGACTATATTTTTTATTTCTGTAAATTAAAAAAAATTGAATTTATTACGAATGGTTATTTTGCTTTTTTTTAATTTTATTTTTCACCATAAAGAATTCAAATATGTAATATAATTTAAGTAGATATTTTATAATTACTTCAATATTATATTTATTCCTGAAATATTATGATAATTGTAAAAATAATTTAAATTATTATAAAGTATTATAAAATATTTAAATTCTTTTATGAAAATAGAAAAATATTATTATCAAATTATTAGTATTCGTAATAAATTTAACAATTTTAAAATAAGAAATTCAAAAAATTATGTCCGATAAGTATTCAAAAATATTTATTTATTTTATTAATAAAGATTTCTCATATTGATATTTTATTTTAAATCACAAGTCAAATCTTTATTTTATTTTTCTTATTAATAATAAAAAATTTTGGATTTTATTTTAATTTTAATCATAAATAAAATCTTTATTTTTTATATTAAAATTTAAAAAAAATGATTTAGTTTGCATATCGCACAGTACATGATACATATCGTATCGTACAACACAAATATCTTTTTGATACATCTCACGATACGTATTGTACTTGTGATTCGTATCGTATCGTACGAATTGTATCATGTACGTACAGAAAGTATAATATTTTTAGCCAATAATCTGATGGTATGAGCCACAGGAATTCGCCATGAGGTTTGAGAATTGAGCTATTGTCTATGAATGAGCTAGATTGCTCATCGAGCTGAGCAAAGCGGTCATCGGCCCGATCTTATTGGGTTCAACTATTAAACTTGGTGGGGTTTTCTATTGTCATGGGTGAAAACTTTCAAACGTTGCCTTTTTCAAAAAGGGAAGATGGATCGATCACAAGAAACTTTTCTAGCATCTTTTGTGGGATTCATTACTGATTTTACTTGATTAATACAAGGATATTATTCATATTTCCATAGTCCTCAAGTAAAGCTCAATCAGATTTATATCAATTTCCTAGCTGTGTAATCTTCTGACAGAAAATTCATTTTTGCCAATTGTCATGCTTTGGTAGGCTTATATCACTAGGATGGATTGTCCTATCTCTGAGAACTGTATTTAATATATAATACCCACTAACAAATCCACTAACAAATGTTTCAGATATGTACTACAATTTAAATTTAGTTAAAAAATTCAGAGATAGGACAATCCGTCCTAGTGATATAAGACTACCAATGCATGACAATTGGCAAAAATGAATTTTCTGTCAGAAGATTACACACGTAGGAAATTGATATAAATCTGATTGAGCTTTACTTGAGGACTATGGAAATATGAGTAATATCCTTGTATCAATCAAGTAAAATCAGTAATGAATCTGACAAAAGATCTAGAAAAGTTTCTCGTGATCGATCCATCTTCCCTTTTTGAAAAAGGCAACGTTTGAAAGTTTTCACCCATGACAATAGAAAACCCCACCAAGTTTAATAGTTGAACCCAATAAGGTCAGGCCTCTAGCTCATTCATAGACAATAGCTTAATCCTCAAACCTTATGGCGAATTCCTGTGGCTCATACCATCAGATTATTGGCTAAAAATATTATACTTTCTATACGTACATGATAAAATTCGTACGATACGTTACGAATCACAAGTACAATACGTATCGTGAGATGTATCAAAAAGAGATTTGTGTTGTACGATACGATATGTATCATGTACTGTGCGATATGCAAATTAAATCATTTTTTTTAATTTTTAAATAAAAAATAAAGATTTTATTTATGATTTAAATAAAAATAAATCGAAAAAAATTATTATTAATAAGAAAAATAAAATAAAGATTTGATTTGTGATTTAAAAAAAAAGTCAATATGAGAAATCATTAATAATAAAATAAATAAATATTTTTGAATACTTATCGGTCATAATTTTTGAATTTCTTATTTTAAAATTGTTAAATTTATTATGAATACTAATTATTTGATAATATTAATTTTCTATTTTCATAAAAGAATTTAAATATTTTGTAATATTTTATAATAATTTAAATTATTTTTACTATTATCATAACATTTCAGGAATAAATATAATATTGAAGTAATTATAAAATATCTACTTAAATTATATTAAATATATGAATTCTTATAGTGAAAAATAAAATTAAAAAAAAAAATCAAAATATAACCATTCGTAATAAATTCAATGTTTTTTTAATTTACACAAATAAAAAATCTAGCCAATTCTTTAAATCTATGTAAAAGTAAAAAATATCAAATTTATTTCAGTAATTATATTGTAATAATATTTTTTTTCTTTTATTTTTGTCGGAAATATTCTTGATATTAAAACAAAGCGCAGATCTTCAAGACTAATCCATGGAATCTGTTACCCTTAGGTTGATTTAAAGGTTCTTAGCCTCGCATGGCTAAGGTAAACATAATTAAAAATTAAAAAGAATAAGAACAGAAGATGAAGAAGAAGAACAGAATTGAATTCAAATTCAGAGAAAACTTGTCTGTCGTAAAAACTCCCAAAAACTGACTGCCGAAGGGGGTTTCCTAAAGTCTCCCTTAAATAGCCATCATTCAGAACAGCTAGGGTTTCACCACTTCGGCCCATACATAAAATAAAAGCTGAATAAAATAAAATAAAACAATAAAACATTATTATTATTAAATGCGCTCTTTGTAGAAGTCCTAATCCTGAACTGCCAACAGAATTCAGATCCTAGCCAAACCTAGGAAAATTTCATGCCATTAAATTGTTAACTTATCATCGTGAATGTCAAACAACATTTTTTTATTGGTTCTTATTAAAGTTTATGAGATTGCAGCATTAGAGTATTATCTAAAAGGTCCATATCAGAGGTCTCACAACAGAGAGGGAGAAGGAGAAAAATAAAATAAGATGAGAGGGAATAGAAATCTTCGATTTAGGGATGTTAAACTTCAATTGAAAATTTGTCTAGTATGCCTTTTTAATTTTTTTAGCATGTCTTTAATACTTGTTTCTCTTTCCTGTTGTAATTGTGCCTGTTTGATTTGCAGATTCTCACATGGATCCCACTGCGGAAGAAGTACCCGACTGTGTACTATCTCTTCGAGGAAAGGTTTCAGCTCGGCCTCCTCCCACTGCTAAAAGGCAAAGGACTGTTAGTCCTTCTACAGCTACTACTTCTTCTATCCCGGCTGTTAATCCCAACATATCAGTGTTGGATCTTACCAATGATGCTGATAATTGGTTTGACTCGGGAGGTACCCAAATTCCTCCTGCTCTCCTAGCCGGACTTAAGAGAGGTGCGCTATGGGAGCCCGGAGTGGCTACCGAACTTCGAGGTTTTCCCCGTCCCCCGCCTGCATTTTTTGGGACTTGGATCATTTCGAGAACCGATCGAGATGGAGGAACTGCAGAAGGTAAGGCGGCCTCGTGATAACTCATATTTTTTTAAACTTATTTATTACTCTTGGTTGGTATTTTTATGATTTATTTGAATTAAATAAAGGTCTTTTGGGTCAAATCACAATTCTAGATTTTAATTGGGTTTAATTGATTTTCTTTATAATTTTCCATATTTACACTACTTTCTTATTTTGACAATATCTCACTCTATAGATGTCCGATTGACTCCGTTCTTGCTGCGTTTTGCAGCTAACAG
>NW_026896300.1:0-218889 GCF_033153095.1 Gastrolobium bilobum | reverse complement strand
TTACATTAAACAAAGTACTACACAAAAACAATACGTAATCATGCTTGTCTTAGTCTCAATGGACATGTACGAATGTTATGTCCAACTTGCTTGCAATGCTTACATCTGCTCTGACTGCTAGAGGGTTGAGACTCAACCCAATCCATCTCATTCTGAATCCTTGAAGACTTTGGTCTTCCTTTTGCACGTACCAACTGAGCATCCAGAATTACAGTAGGCCCAACAACGGATGGAATCAACAATTCATTGCCAATAGGAAACCAGTGTGCAGCATATACTTTAGCAATGGTTGGAATTTTGAAAACATGATCCACATAATCATAATGGTTTAGCTTGGCCACCTTGCAAACTGCTAATACATGACTGCAGGGATACCTCCTTGCTGTAAACCTACCACACTGACATGTACGATTGATTAAGTCCACTCTCATGATGTCACCGACCTCGTGTGTAGATTGATTGTAGGCATCCTCAACCTCAAACAATAACAGGTCACTATCATATATCCTCACACGATAAGTGCCAGCCAATTCATCATTTTTTTGCAACGCTGCCTCAACCTTCTTTGAAATTATCCAACCTTGTGAGATATCTTTTTCAATCCCTTCACGTCTCTTGACGAAATACTCAACGAGTCTACTGAATGTCATCTTGACCAATGCAGATATAGGCAGATTTCGTGCTCCACGAAGCACCTTATTCACACACTCAGATAGGTTAGTTGTCATATGACCAAACCTACGTCCTGTCTCATCATACGACCTGCACCATTGCTCTTTCGGAATCACATCCAACCATGAAGCAACTTCAGGATTGTTCTCGATAAATTCCTTGTACCTAATGTCGAAATTTATCTTTGAACATGTGTACCCTGCAAAAAACCATGACATATGCATTAGTTAGTGAATTTCATCAACGTTTTCTTCAAATGGTTGAAAATGTGAGTAATTATACCGTACATTACCTAATTTCATCAACGTTTTCTTCAATTCCACATTCCTAAAACGGGTATTGAAGTTGCTTCCGATGTGACGTAGACAAAATACATGATAAGCATATGGAGGCTGCCACCCTCCGTGGTCTTTCACCGCCCTTATGATGCTTCGATGACGATCGGATATTAGACAAATACCATGCCTGTGTGTGACATGAAAACGTAAAAGGCTAAGAAACCAGGACCAATCATCCAACCTCTCACCTGGAGGAACAACAACAAAGTCAATAGGGATGAGCTCAGAAAATATTTACAGTATGAAGTGGCAAAGAAGGGTCACATGCTTTCACATACCCCAAAGCAAAATTATTTACTCACCTGGAGGAACAACAACAAAGGCAATAGGGAGCAGAAATCCATCTCCATCCTGAGATGTTGCAATCAATAGAGTACCTCTGTACTTCCCATACAGATGAGTGCCGTCAATTTGAATTATAGGCTTGCAGTGTTTGAATGCTTCAATGCATTGGTGAAATGTCCAAAAAACCCTTTGAAATACGGCCCTGTCTGTATAAACCCGACGTTCATCAAAACATTGATTTGTATCAAGTTTGAACACAGAACCCACATTCACCTCCGTCATATACTTTAGCCAATTTGGCAAGAATGCGTACGATTTCTCCCAGTCACCAAACAACTTAACGATGGCCTTCATTTTTGCCTTCCAGGCCTTCCTGTACGTTATGTTGTATCCATATGTTCCCTGTATCTTCTCCTGTATCAGAGCTGGTCTTGTGGATGGATCTTCCTTTAACATATCTGGAAAAAAAAAATTAACTTTACCATATTCTCAATTAATCTGAATCATTAAATAAACAGTAGAATACATACTCATTATAGCCGCACAAATGACATTTGAATCCAACTGTCTATGATCCTGTGCTAGGCCTTGATTTAGGCATGTGTGACCTTGACCCCATTTACGGACCACCCAGTTAGCTCCCTTCTTCGGCTTAATTGCCCTCATATACCAGGGACAACCGTCAGCATGGTTTTTACACTTCATAACAAATCTTGACTCGTCGCTTTTTTCAACTATGGCTGTCCTGCGCCCCTTCATACAATGTATCTTCACAGCATGTTGCAATTCTGGTTTGGACCCAAATTCTTGTTGCACAAATAACGGATCTCCTAACTTCCAACCTCCGTGCAAGTCATCATCGCCATATAGGATCTCCAACTCGTCATTAGGGTGCGCCCAGTTAATGAATGAATAATGTTGGCTTTCATTCCAGAATGGCTCCTCAGACCCTGCATCTAAAGATCATGTCAAATTTAATAACTTACCACAAATAATAAATTGTCTAAAGCAAATATTCAAATTTAATAACTTACCACTACTGACTGGGTCGACATGAAGTGGTGACAAGGCTGGGGTACCGAGACTTACGGCGCTCATGTCAGCCTCAAAATTACCGTCCACATCAGTGTCTGACGAATCATTTTCTGGAATAGCACTTTCAGGTTCTCCCTCCTCTTCGCTGTCCACATAGTCCTCGTCTTCATCCTCTTCATCCTCATCCCATGCTACCTGAGGAGGTGCAGAAGATCGTACAACTGTATCTTCTTGACCGGTACAGTGTGCAGTAGTGGTTGTATGCACCGGTAAAGATGAAGATTGTCCAACATCAACTTCAACATATATCTCAATATATTTTAATACTTTCCATTCAACAAACGCATCTGTTACGAACTCCACATCTTCATCATCATTTATATCGTTTCCAATGTAGTATATTGTATCCATATCCACTACAGTCTCTAACCTGGCTATCATGCGGTGGATGGAATGTATGCCTTCTGACCCCATTTTTTGAAGAATTCTCTCCTTCAGTTCATTGCATGTAGTGCCCACTTTGATTTTCATCGTTTTTGTTTTTCCTTCAAATCGGACACCGTTCGGACCTTCAAAATGCCTCCCATTGTAGTAAACAACTATAGGAACCATGTTTGGACTTGAACTCATCTTTCACACAAAAATTAGATCTAGGTTTTGGGTTTGGAGGTTGGTTCAGATTTTTTAGCACAAAATGGGAGTGTGGAGATGTAATCTCAATGTCCCCCCAAGATTCAGCTTTCTGAAATGATGAGATGAAATATGTGTGATGTTTCGGATTAGAGAGGGTAAGAGAGAAAGATTTGGGGTTTCAAAAACCCTATACCTCGCAACAATGGCCGAAACCCATATATATTGGGGTTTCTGGACGCGATTTACCCGGGTACACTGCTACGTACCCGGGTAAATAATTCAAACATTTTCCCAGATTCAAGAACTCTACCCGGGTACACCCCTACATACTCGGGTAGATAAAAAGTTTCAAAATTTACCCGGGTAGGTAATGGTGTACCCGGGTAGGCTTCGTGGTCAACGGTCAAACAGGGGCAGATTGGTGTTATGTTTGTTGGGGAGGGTAAATTTTCGAAATAGTTTTGAATGAGGGGCAATTTGGTAATTAATTATTAATTAAGGGGCATAAGGGTCAAAAAGCCGAAAATGAGTGCTGTGTTTTTCCTCTCTCTTTATTTCTTCTTCTTTCAAGATGGTTGTTAACAAAAGAGTGTGCTCTGTGCTCAGCGTTACTGACGAAGACTAAAATTGAATTGGTAAAGTGAATTCCTTTTTGTTTATTAATATCTTTTTATATTGCTTACTATCTTCTTAAGAGAATCCACGTGACATGAACTTTTCGTATAGCTAAAGCTATTAATAATAAATTGTAATCATTTTTTATTTGTTATTTTATTTTCACTTTTTTTTTAAAGGAACTCGTACATCGACGTGACATATGCTGAACCTATATAAAAACTTGATGGAATATGCATTTTTTTTTTTTGGTAAATGATGGAATATGCATTTTATTTGTATGGTAAAGTTACTTTATTTTTATTTTTTTATATTTATTTAATTGTTTTAGATTTTAAACTTAACCATAACAAACAAAATTAATCATTATTATTTACTATGAAATTAAATGCATGAAATGCAATGTTATGCATTGGAGCTTAGGAAGATATTATGTGATATAATATTGTGTGTAACAAAGTTTCTAAAAATACCTAACCGCTTGTGTCTTCAAACTTCAACTTCAATTTGAGACTTTTTGTAAACCCTTTGTCATCCTCAAAATATGTATTCCATTATGTTTAAGAGGTCTTCAATCTCCCCCTTTTTGATGATGGCAATTTAAACTCAAATTAAAACAAGTAAGGGTTAGTAGCATAAGATATTAAAATCATGTAATCACATACTCTCCCTAAACATATGCATACTAAGAATTATTATGCTAATTAAAAGTAAGGCATACATATATTCTCAAAACTCCCCCTCAAAATATGCATAAGCTCAATTTGATGATATTCATATTTTCTCCTCCTTTGACATCATCAAAATCAATTATAGCATATAACAAGGAACAATATTGGATAAAGCATATAACAAGCATATCATATATCCAAAGATTACCCATGTCTTTTACCAAGTATTGATTCTTTGCAATTTTTGGGCTTATCTAAGAGGTTCTTCAATTTGCTAGCATCTTTAATGTGATCTTCATCTTTTCATTCATTTCCAATTTCTCTCAAACACCTACAACATAATCTTCCACACTTGCCTTTCTAGGAACATTAGCAAGATTAAACATTTATCATATAAAACATGTAATCTAATTTACACAACAATTTTATATTTCATCAAAAATTGCTAATTGACATCTTATAAAGGAAGAAGATATTGCAAATGAGCTTGCTGTCCTATTTGGACAGAATTGAATAGAAGAGTAAAACAGTGGACTATTCAACTTTATAGGCATGTAGTGCATGAAGTAAGCTTTCTATCCACATATAGAACATTTATATTGAACATGTATAACATAGGATATGTCAAAACAATCTATGGATGTCGTATTAAACACCAAACAACAACTACACATCATGTGCAAAAAGATTTATCAAATAAAATAGTCCATGACACATGATGCATACATGCTCACTTAGTTTCTTATGAACATATATCATGTTCTTAACCTTAGGGCTAAAGAACATGCTAGATGTGTTAGGTTGAGGTCCATAAGATGTTGAAGCAATGTTGCCAACATTTATAGTTCTCTTAGGAACCCACTTAAGATTAGTTCCTTTTAGGCCATATTTCTTAATATTACATTGATATACAAGATGATCACTCATGCAACAATATGAACATTTCTTAAATGGTAGTTTAGACACGAACCTAGGGGATACTGGTTTGTCTTTCTTGGTTGAGCAAAGGGAGGTTTTTGAAAACCAAGTCCATGTTTAGTAGTCTCAACCCTTTGTCTACCAAGGAGGACATTCAAGTTGTCTTTCACACTAGTCATTCTATCAACCATTACCTTCAAACTATCCACTTCATTATATAATTCAACACATTTAGTACATGAAATAGTGGAAGGGGGTTCACATCATCACATGATCCAACAAGACAATTCATGAAAAGATTTTTATTTTTAAGATCCTCATTGTCTTTCATTAGATCATTTACAATGGTGGTTAAACTATCAACTTTGTCTTGCAAGCAATTTTTCTCATTTTTAATTTTCTTAACCTTAGAGGTTAATTTTTCATTTTCAACTTGCAAACACTTATAAGCATACAACTAATCATCATATGATGGACCAACCATAGAAGAGGTATCACAAGAGAAACTAGAACTACACTTGAATTAGAATCACATACCGAATCGGAGTCCCACATAGAACTAGAAGAGTGGCTAGAATATACCTCAATTTGATCTTTTTCAATTTGTGTCATTAAGCAAAGGTTAGCTTGTTCACTTGATGAGGAGCTTATAGTACTTGAAGTGTCATCCGAAAATGCCATGTAAGCTCTCTTCTTTTTTCTCTTACCTTTCTTGAACTTGCGTTGTCATATTTATTCTTTTTGTTTGGGCAGTCCTTTTGGAAGTGACCTTCCTTTCCACACTCAAACAAGCATTGTTTGAGTTGTTTTCCTTTCTACTTGGGTCGTTGCCCCTTCTTCTCCTTTTGTTGAACTTCTTGTTGAAGAACTTGGTGAACGACTTGTTAAACTTTTTCACGAACATTGTCATTTCATCGTCTTCATCGGTGCTTGATTCACTTGATGAAGTATCAGTACTTTCTTACTTTGCTTGGATTGGGAAGAAGAAACTTTTAGAACTATACTCTTTGAATTTTTCCTGTTAAGCTCACGGTTAGCCCTTTTATTTAATTCCAACTCGTACTCCTGAAGCTTTCCAAATAAGGTAGCAATGGACATTGTGGAGAGATCTTTAGCTTCATAGATTGCCGAAGACTTTGCATCCCATTCCTTAGTAAGACATCTTAAAATTTTGTTAACTAACAATTCATCATCATGAAAAATATTTAAAGCATTCATTGATGTAACTATATGCATGAAACGTTTTTGCATGTCAAATATAGACTCACCCTCATACATCTCAAAGAGCTCAAACTCTATAGATAATGCATTTTGTTTAGAACGCTTTACTTCACTAGTACCTTCATGGGTTGTTTCTAAAATAAGCCACATCTTATGTGCGGTCTTACATGAAGATACTCAGTAGTATTCATCCTTACCAAGTGCATTAACTATTAAGTTCTTTGCTTTTGACTTGTATTGGACACTCTCTAATTCTGCTCTAGTAAACTCTGTGTATTTTTTAAGTACACTTTTACCATTGTCATCTAGTCTAGTTGGAGGTTGATATCCTTCCTCTACACTATACCAAATTTTAAGATCTACCGACTCAAGAAAAATCTGCATCCTTGTTTTCCAGTAGGGATAATCAATCCCATTGAAAAACGGAGGGCGATAGGTGGAACCACCCTCAAGAGGAATATCCTGATGGAAAGAAGCCATAAGATCTTTAACTCTTTGGCAATGGCCAATCACTCAGAGCACGAAGCTCTGATACCACTTGTTGGGCAAGTGGCTTCTTACACAGGACGCTTACGGAACACCTAGAGGGGGATGAATAGGTGTTCTAAACTTTTTCAAAAACTTTTTGAATTCAGTAAACAATTACACAATTTTTCTTCAAGAAAATATGTAGCCACCACAAACAAACGAGGAACCAGATCTTTCTCCAAAAAGATGATGAAAATAGAGATGTGAGAAGGAGAGTAGAATCAGCGTTTATGAAAATTAGAACCAGTGTTTCTTGAATGATGAACTCGATTAGCTAGAGAAAATGAGCGCTGTGTTTTTCCTCTCTCTTTATTTCTTCTTCTTTCAAGATGGTTGTTAACAAGAGAGTGTGCTCTGTGCTCAGCGTTACTGACGAAGATTAAAATTGAATTGGTAAAGTGAATTCCCTTTTTGTTTATTAATATCTTTTTATATTGCTTACTATCTTCTTAAGAGAACCCACGTGACGTGAACTTTTTGTATAACTTTTCGTATATCTTTTTAATTTTTTAACTCAAAACGACGTCATTTTGGGAGTGAATGTAGATAACTTATCTACATTTACTGTAGAAACGTTAAGCCTATATTTTTTATCAGGTTTTAGAATAATTATTAAAAAGATAATATAGAATAATATATTAAAACTCAAGCATTAAGAAATTCATGATCTGACCTTCAACGAAACATTCAAATGGTAAATCAATAGCTCTCTCTCTCTTTGGATTTCTTCCCTCAGTAATCTCGTAAGTTTCCTATGAATTAATTCGAAGTTTGGGATGAGTATAACATTAATACTTTAAATCTCTTCCAGAGATGATACTGTGGAGGATTGAACACACACTCTCACTCCCACGTGTTCGGCTCTCAGGTGTCAACTGAACTATCATCATTTAGTGGTAAATCTCTGTTTATTGTGGTAATCATTTTTTATATCATTTTTATTATATTATTCCTATACAATAATAAAACATACATTTTAAATTTTTGTTTTCACATTTTCTTAAACGACCAAAGTAATAATATGGTATAAGTATTTTGATGTTAAAATATCATGCATTTTCCTTACTCCGAAACCTTGCTCTCAACACATATTACTTCAGACTCTAACTTCACCATGCAGGCGTTACAACATGACACAATGCCAGATATCAGTCAATCAATTCAAAATTGAAAATCCCACGCGTATGATTTGTTTACGTACGTAGTGATATCACGCATCATCTATATACGACAAAACAGAAGAAGCTTAAATTAAAAGAATACGTTAAATGAATATATTTGTAACAAAATATTATAAAATAATATAGGATGTCTGATTATCGTTTATATGACTTGATCAAAGTCAAGAGAACTAAGCAACTGACCGATGTGCACCCAACATAGATTAATATTTGAATATAAATTAGTTAACATGGTAAAGACGTAAAAAAATGAAACGGAGGTAACGGTCTAACGGAATGTAGCCAAAAAGCAAAATGAAATGTCTTAATTGGTAAACGACCGCCAATGCATAATGCAATCGATGTGAGACAGAAGCACGACTAAATAACTACGTAACCGGTAACTCGAGAAAGAGGACGTACTCTATCGTAGCACCGACACTTCAAAAACCCTGACATGTTGTGTTTGACATTTCTCGACACTCTCGGACACTCCGACACTCCCCAACACGCGTTATAGAAATTCAAAAAAAGGTTCAAAGATTGATTTGCGTTGAGTTTTTAGTTCCAACTATTAAATTTGTTGGATTACGATTATCATTTTATTGAGTTTAATATAAATATTTGAGATATGTTATGTTTCTTTACAAAATTTATGAATATTATAAGTTTAAATTTATTTTTTTGTTAAATTATTGAATATTAAATATAATATACACTACATAAACTAAAAATATTATTTAATATCAAAACGTGTCCTAACGTGTCCTAATCTATCATTTTTTAGAATTAAACGTGTCGTGTCACGTGTCTCGTGTCGGTATCGGTACTATATAGGATGTACTAAATACAAAACTCACCTATTGAGAGGGAAATGTCCATTTTTTTTTTGGGGGGGGGTAAGCGGAAATGTCCATTTAATTAGGGCATAAAACGCAAGCGTTTTTTTACTGGAAATATAAAATAATTATGTATTCAATAAGAATAAGGAGCCATCCAAAAGGACCTAAACAATGAAGCTGAAGTAACCAAGGAAAAAAGTTAATTATATTAAACCAAAATTTTAGGATGTTTGCACTTTTCATATCATATGCATTTTTTTTCTTTATGGTATAATAGTGAGAATTGAACACATAATATAATATAAATCACTCGAACCTCTCTGAACTAGATCAACCTGACTTTATCATAGGCATTGCTGATTATTCAAGTTGCAGTATAATACAACTTTTGTTGACCCATTCAGTGGGGTATTGTTACCAGGTCACTCTAATATGCAACGAGCGGATCCATTCTAATACACTTTTCTATATTTTTAATAGCCTACTTGGCTCATATCCTTTTGTTAATTAACATCCCAGTTTGACGTAGACACAGAAAATCATTATTATAACACTATGGTAAGGAAAAAAATTAAAAAAATTGATATATCCGACCAATTAAATATGAAGATAGACTAATTCATTGGAGATATTTCAATTGCACGAGAAAGCAGAGACGGAGTTGAAGTTCGAAACCTTAATAAAGAAGAGAAGAATCATTGAGCTTGGGGCAATGACGCAGCTAGTGAGGTTCTAACCGTGGTGGTCTATTGCTGGTTGAAAAAATAAAATAAAGAAGAGAAGAGTATACGTATACGCCAAACTATTTACGTTGTAAGAAAACAGTATGTAATTCTGGTTGAGGAGGACGAGTTCATAAGCTCGACTTTATTTTTGAACGTTGTGCATTGATTTAGGGCAACTGTACAGTGTACCCCCCTGACCACTGTGGTCTGTGGCCGTTGACTCTATATCCTACAACATAACTCTTTTGGTCTTTAATGCTGATACCAAATACGTACATGCATTAATGAGCTGACCAAGTTATCATCGAACCCAAAACTCAAATTTTACATTTATATTTATTTTAGTATTCATTTTTTTTACTGTAGATAATTTATCTATATTAAATATAAAATGACATAGTTTTGAGACAGAAATCAAGTTATTTTTGTAATTATAATTTATTTTAGAATTATGATAGTATTTTTTTTTATAATTTTTTAATTTTTTAACTTAAAACGACATCATTTTAAAAGCAAATTTAAATAACTTATCTACATTCACTTATTCATTTACAGTAGAAAAACTAAAGCCTTATATTTAACAATGATTTTAAAATTATAGGTAATTGATTTTATATCATCGAATACATGATAACCAAGTAGATATTTTTAAGTTACAAAAAAATAAAGTAAATATTTTTATAATAAAGTATTGAATCAATAAATAAATAAACAAATTAATATTAGTCTTTATAATTGTTCTGGGGCCATAAAAGGCAGAATGATCCAAATGCTCTTATTTAATTTTTTTGTTGTTGCCAAAATACCTCATTTTAGAATTTACTCATCAATTTATTTTACTTTGATCAAAGTTGATCGTATATGGCTCCACCTAAAACTCCTTTCCTTATTATCAAAAAAAAAAAACAAAACTCTTTTCCTTCAATTGTTGTTATATGTATTTTTTTCTGACATAATTTTTTAATTTTTATATTATTTTGTTTCCCGAAAAAAAAAATTAGAGAATGAAAATCTAGAAAATTAATTTGACGACAATTTCCATCCTCTTTCGTTCTTTACGGTTGGCAACTGTTAGATTCAGGATAACCTCCCAACGTTTTGATTAATCTTGTGGCTTCTTGGTTGGTGTTGCCGCTGGAGTCAAAAGCGACAGAGGCAAAAAAACAAATAACCCTTCTCAATGTTCTCATAGTTCCGTGTATGCTTTTTACTCTGTAGTCTAACAGCTAGAAACTCCCACCTCAGCCATTAATTACGCTCCCAAGACACGGTCAACCATAGTTGGAGTCAAACTATGTCTATATAAGCACACCCTTCTCTCTCTCGGTTCTCTCAAAAACCCCCCATATACAATACAACAACAAACTTAGTTCACTTATTCTCTTCGCTTCTGGGCTTATTTTCACTCCTTTTGAAAGTTACACAAACTCAAACAGAAAAACAGGGATCAAAGTATACAAAAAGGGATATAATAATTACTTTGCTGAACTAATATGCCAAGAAAAGGAATGAGAAGCATCTTCTTCAAACAATCACCTCCTCCACCCACATCATCACTCCCACCTTTAATTGACGAAAACATCAAAACCGCAGAGTCTCTCATAACCAAATGGGATTATTCCACACCCAACCAATCCATAATCACTCCTCTTTTTAGCGGCACACGCGACGAAGCCAAACAGTACCTTAACGCCGTCAAGGGACTACAATCCGCTATGCAGAACCTGGCCGCACACGATCCCACCTCCAACACCCTTGTTAGAGCACATTTGTTGATGCAAGTCGCAATGAAGACGCTCGAGAAAGAGTTCTACCAGATATTATCCGCAAACAGAGATCACTTGGATCCCGAAACCGTCTCCAACCGTTCCTCCACCGATCGCGGAAGCAGCGTTTCTGATTTCGACGACGAATTCTCCGAGGACGAGTTTCGCGTTTCCGAAACGGAGAGGGTTTCCATGCTCGCCATGGCGGATTTGAAGGCAATTGCGGAATCCATGATTTTTTCCGGCTACGGAAAAGAGTGCGTCAAGGTTTACATCACCATGAGAAAATCGATCGTGGACGAGGCACTGTATCATCTTGGAGTAGAACGGTTGAGCTTCTCTCAGGTCCAGAAGATGGACTCGAAAGTGCTCGAGTTGAAAATTAAGAGCTGGTTGAACGCCGTCAAAGTCGCCGTCGGGACTCTGTTTAACGGCGAGAGAATCCTCTGCGATCACGTCTTCGCTGCGGCTTCGGAGAAGAGAATCGCGGAGTCTTGCTTCGCCGAGATTACAAAAGATGGCGCCGCGTCGCTGTTTGGATTCCCGGAAATGGTGGCAAAGTGCAAGAAAACGCCAGAGAAAATGTTCAGGACTCTGGATTTGTACGAAGCAATTTCCGACAACTGGCTACAAATTGAATCAATCTTCTCGTTCGAATCAACCTCAAATGTTCGCTCACAAGCAGTTACGTCTCAGGTGAAGCTCGGCGAGGCCGTTCGGATGATGTTATCTGACTTCGAATCGGCGATTCAGAAGGACACCTCCAAGACGGCGTTGCCAGGCGGTGGGGTCCACCCTCTCACGCGCTACGTGATGAACTACATCACTTTCCTCGCCGATTACAGCGGCATACTCGCTGACATCGTCGCTGATTGTCCGCAATCTCCGTTGCCGGAGTCTTACTATCGCAGCCCGACGCACGAGGAAAATCCGTCTTCGTCCGATATATCGGAGAAGATCGCGTGGCTTATACTCGTCGTGCTCTGCAAGCTTGATGGAAAAGCAGAACTCTACAAGGACATAGCGCTTTCCTACTTGTTCCTTGCCAATAACATGCAATACGTCGTCGTTAAGGTCCGCAAATCCAACCTAGGGTTCGTTCTCGGAGAGGATTGGTTGGCGACGCACGAATTGAAGGTTAGAGAGTACGTTTCCAAGTATGAGCGCCTAGGGTGGAGCTCCGTGTTGTCGTCGCTGCCGGAAAATCCCAAGGCGGAGTTGCCGGCGGAACAAGCCAGGGCTTGCTTCGTTAGCTTCAACGCAGCGTTTCATGAAGTTTGCAGGAAACAGTCCTCGTGGACCGTATCCGACTCGAAACTGCGAGACCAAATCAAAGTCTCGATAGCTTCGAAACTGGTTCCCAAGTACAGTGAATTCTACGAGAAGAATCGGGTCGGGTCGGATCAAGTTGTAAGAGTTTTACCCGATGAAATAGGGAATAATTTGTCTGACATTTTGTATGGGATTGGAGATTCGGGTAGCGTCTCGTCACATTCTTCGTCGACGACGTCGTCTCCGCGTCGCTCCAATCGCCGGTGATGTTGGAGGTCATTGATGACGTCACGACTAACCGTTTTTTTTTTTTTTTTTTAATTATGGGTAGATAAAAACGACAAGATTGAGTTTTCATACGTGTTTACATGCGTGTGTTATATGATTTTATTGTTTTAAGGGAAGTGTGATTTTCTAGAGAAATCAGGGAAATATTCCATCATTTTTTTTGATACATCCAGTAATCGAATACACAATTTATTACATTAACTACCCACGTACTTTACTACCAGACGACTAACACTAGTGGCTTAATATTTCATCATTTCATAAGCAATAAACATGACCAAAAGAACGTGAAGCGGTAAATGAAAATGAAAAACAAGCTGAAGAAGTTAGTGAGCAAAATACCTAATGGGTGCAGCTCAGTTGGTAATTTGGCGTTGAGTTAGTGGGATTGGATATGTGTTCGATTCGCGCTGAATGCATTCTTGGGGAGGGGGCTGAACCTTTAGCCATCACTGTTCCCCGCACTCCGGATTAGTCCCATAGCCGGCTCAAAGAGTCGAAGCTCGTGGGGATACCGGAGGGAGTCAACTCGTCTCAAAGAGATAATTAGAGTTAGATAACTCCAAAAAATAAAATAAAATTAATGAGCAAAATCCGATGCAAACAACAATTTCGTCCCAACACTACACACCTCGGGAAGGGAAGGTCTCCAAAGGATACAAGAAAAAAAAACAAATAATTTAACCAGAAATAAATCAAATAAAAGGAGACAAAAAAATGGGCTGGCAAGCACCCCAAAAAAAAAAACATGCATGTACAACATTGATAAATGGGAAGAAGAATGGCCATAATAGTGCAATTCAAAGAAATCTCGAGGGTATAATGAAAAGATAAAATTGATATAATAGTGCAATGCATCGTATATTCATATCTACGGATGACATTTGTATATATCATCGAGAAGAGGGATTATTCGTTATCATTTCAAAATTTAAATGAAAATTCCCGATTTCATACAAATATTCACATATTTGAAGTGGGAAAGACTATAATGGAAACCCATTCAATTTCAAGTAGCTAGTGAACCCTATAGGAACATATTGTGCAGATCTTAATGCAAATGGATAGTGAAGATAATACAATAACACAAATGGTATTTCAATAAAATTTGCATTATTTTATCCAATAATTATGCATATTAAACGGCAAATATATCTCAACATTTTTAGTCATATGAATTTTCCATTAAATAGTTAACAATACAAATAAGTGTCATATAACTTACTCATTTGAAGTTTGTTTATAGTATCCCTCAATCTATATCATATGCACCCGGGAAAACAAATATTATCATCATGTGAGACGATTTCAATTGTCTATAGATAAATAAATAATTATTGTTTTTTCACTTTTTTCCTTAATGCATTCTTCATAACCATTAATTTATATCCGTACGATTGATATTATCTAAAATGAATTCATATCATATGAAATAGCCTATTCCATAGGGTGATTGGCAATTGTGCCCCTTATTAAATTAAAAATTATCATTTTGCCTTGTCCTAAAACTTTGCACCAATCTATCCTTGTTTAACCATTAATTGGACAGAGTAATTGATTGCATGAATTATGAATCGATTATTTTACGTGTCAATAAAATAATCGATTACAACCTTTATGTAATTGATTAACTTGCACGAAAAAAAAACACGATAATGCTCCAGTAATGGCGTTGAAAACAACCAATAGGATTCCTCGAAAAACTCCAAAAGTACCCCAGCTAACAAGGAGAAGAAGATTGTTCCTGGAATCATAAAATCCTGCATGAAGATGTATACGGAGCAGTATCCAAAGAATGAACTGTGGAGGATGATTTATTGCATATCTTGAAAAATGATCTCTACATAAGAAAAAAAAAACCCACACACAAGAAGTACTATCCAAATTTAAACCATAAAAAATGAGAAAATAATGTGAATGAAAAGCGAAAGTTCCGAATCTTTTGCTTAGGAATTTAAAATAACTGTAATTTTTTGGTCAGCAATTTTCCCTCATCAGGCTCGACAGTAACCAATGGCGAAAACTCAAAAATCAATGGTTTTAGCTCGACTTGGAGAAAACAAGAACAATCGCCTTCTGTGCTGTGGAATATCTTTATTCAGGATTTTGCTAAAACCGAAGTGACCAAAACATGAAAAATTAAAAAGAACAATACTAATAATGATACACACACAAGAATACAAGACACAGAACAAAAGCAAAAGCAAAAAAATATATATCATATTTTTGAATACACCTTCTTTGTTAGAAGTAGACCTCCCTCTTTTTTCCAAGAACCCTCTCCCCTTTCTTATGTCCTCTTTGCCCAGAACTTTTTTAGCTCTCTGAAAAGTCCCTTTTTTATTTTTCTCCAAAGCTCCCTCCATATAAAACAACCGAGCCCCCCCTTCAATGTCTTGCAGCTCCCCTTATTAAAAAAAAGCTTTGGTTCCTTCCTTTGGTATCTCTTCTATTCCTTTTTCTTAAGGGGCCGTTTGTTAGAAGGATTTTTTTAGGATTCTCGGGAAACTGACGTTTGGTACAAGATTTTTAAAATTTTTAGAGGATTTTATTTTGTGTGTAAATTTCTTTGGAAAAATCATCCAGAAATACCATTCAAAAGGTGGTATTTTAGGATTTTTATGACAAAGGAAAATTTAATACAACTAAACATAGCATCGAGAAAATTAACTCAATATTCTCGGGAATATATTAGTCTACCAAACAACTTTTTTATAATATTTCCAGAAAACTCATTTTCTTATCATATTTCTGAAAATCGTGATTCCCAGATAAAAAAAATTTCTCCTCTACCAAACGTCCCATAAGCTTCTTCTCTGTTTTCTTCTGGGTGCCTCTATTTTTGGGTGTTGAAATCGATTATCTATATTGGTGTAATCGATTACAAATATTTTGTTTTTAGACATGAAATTACAATTACCAAGAATATGCGTGAAGGTGAATTTTTTGAGAATGTGATCAAAAAATTATTTGGTAAGCTAAAATATTACCGAGAATATTAACTAAGTTTACTAATTCTATACATGGTTGATTGTCAAATATTACTAGAAACGTGAGGTAATTTTACAAAAATAACTCCACCTTTGATCTTTTCTTCAAGCACGATTTACCTATTCGTTGGGTTTTCTACACAGAGGTTTGTTCCCTGGGTTTTCTTTACCCACCTTCGTTCAAACAAGACTTTTTGGTTCCTTTGTGTTTTATTCATCCTCTATCATAAGGTTTAAAACGTTGCCTCAGCTTTAGGTCTCAAGATTTGGTGGAACAACTCGTTTCTCTCTCTCTCTCTCTCTCTCTCTCTCTCTCTTTCTGTGTGTGTGTTTTCTGCCAAAGGTGTCAGAGCAACCATTGAAAAGGAAAAGGGATTCTTTTCACTATTGAAAGCTTCTGTTTTTTTTCTTCAGGTGCTTCATTAAAACGTCGGATTTCTTAATTTTCTGTTTTCAACATTGTTTTCACTTCAATTTAGATGAGTCTTCTAAAATTTCTTCTGCCGATTTGAATTTATAGGAATCAGATGTTTTGAGATTTCCTTTGGTTCAGGCAAATATTGGTTCCTCATCAAGGAGGGTGAAGCACAAATGGCATAGTAGGGAAGAGAGGAAGATAGGTAGGGAACATGATGTTGTTTTGGTTCCATCTGATGGTGGATGGGTTTTTGGATATGGACGAGATTATAGTATAATGATAGAAGATAACTGGGTTAATTTTGTCATTTTTTAAGTGTGATATTTTCTCATATCTCGAGAATCTAGGTATACCACCCTCCTGGTGATATTTTTGGATGACATTTTTCCTCACAATTTGTTCTCAAATCAAAATTCTGAAAAAATCAGATTTTCGAAAAAAAAAAATTCACAAACCTTATACCAAACGATGACAAATGAGATTTTTAATATCAGTTTTCCAAGAATCTAAAAAGATACCCTCTACCGAACTCCTTCCCAAAGGTTTTATATTATCAAACTAGCGTAGGATATCTAACTATGAGCTCAACTCATTGGTGAATTTGATGTCTGAATCGACCGATAAGAATTGTTTAGTTGAACGTCTCGTTGCAAAAAAGAGAATTGGGTAGTCTAATTAGGAGAAGAGAAATGATGCTGAATAAACAATATAGTTATAAACTTAAAATTTTAAGAAAATTGTTAAATTTATATAGATTTGATTTGATTTTTTATAAGTAAAGTGATATAATTTAACCAATTTTCATCATGCGGGTCCCACAAATGTGACAGAAGTATTAGAAGTGAGAATAGGGTGATGGTATATAACACGTTTATACAAAAGTAATTAAATTATATCACTTTAATAAATAATTTTTAAACATGGAACTATAGACAATAAAAACCCACAAAAGTTAATGGCTTTTGTTGTATAAGAATTCTAAAAATCTAATGATAAAGAATGCTGGAATTAAAGTAAGGCAGAAACTTATTAAAAAAATATATGTTTAAAATATCTCCAAATGTGGAGGGATAAATTATTCTAATATAATACTAATAGATATGTATAGCTAAAGTAGTTTATTCTGTTATAGTAGTTATTCTGTTATTTCCTTTATTTCTCAACTGATGCCTTCTGCTATAAATAGCAGCATCATCTTGTATCTCAATCAATCAATCTGTATTCAAGAAGCACTCTTTCCTTTCTCCTTTATTGTTTTCATTCACACCGTGTGTGAGTTTCTCTTTCTCTTCAACCAAGGTCTGATACCTCACATGGTATCAGAGCATATTTCGATCCATGGAGTCTCCTCAATCGTCTCCAACATCTACTACAAGCACTGAAAAAGCAAAAGCAGCAAAGCTGATCATGAAAACTTTCTCAAATCCCATTACTGACAAACTTGATGAAGAAAGCTTTCTTCCATGGGAACAACTAGCTCTTGCATCAATCCATGGGCACAACCTACAAGATCATCTCAACAAAGATAAGATTCCAGCTCAATTTTCAACTCAAGAAGATCAAGAAAATGCTAAAGAATCAAACGACTATGCAAGCTGGCATCAACAAGATAATCTCCTGGTATCTTGGTTACTCTCTTCCATGAATATATCATTCAAGAATAGAATGGTTGGATGCAAATTTGCCCACGAAATCTGGAATAGACTTCAAGTCTATTTTGCCTCACATACACAAGCAAAGGTCAAACAGCTGAAAAACCAACTGAAATCCATCAAGAAGAAAGGACCTGCACCAGAATATCTACTTCAAATCAAGAAAATTGTTGACTCATTGGGAGCTGTAGGTTCACCTCTCACAGAAGCTGAATACTCAGAAGCTATTCTTGATGGGTTGAGTGAAGAATATGCACCTCTTATAACATCTGCAATGTCCAGATTCCCTCCCTTTTCTGTCATTGAACTAGAAGCTTTTTTGCTTGCCCAAGAAGAAATGTTAGAAAGATTCAAGAAAAGTGATTCAACTCCCATCCAAGCCAATGTCACACAAAGTTATGTCCAACAAGACAACAGATTCAACAATTTTGAAGGAAGATCCTTTGGAGGAAGAAGAGGCAGAGGAGGCCGCGGATTTCGAGGTGGTAGAACACAATCTTGGAATCAAAATCGTTTACAATGTTAAATTTGTGGACGAGCAGGACATCCAGCCCTCAAATGCTACTATCGTTTTGATTCAAATTTTCAACCTTCACCTTTGAATTCCCAGAACAACCTGAATTCCCAGAACAATCTGAATTCCCAGAATCAACATCCTCCTCCACCTCCACCTTCCTCCTTTCATAATCCTAAAGCTTATATAGCTGGTCCTGCCTCACTCACAGACAGTTCTTGGTATCCTGATTCTGGCACAACCCATCATCTCACAAATGATATTGGTAATCTCTCTTCTGCTTCTGAGTATAATGGCTCCGAACAGGTTCATATTGGTAATGGTGCAGGTATGCCTATTCAACATGTTGGACATTCTTTATTAACCTCACCTGCATCTCCTTTTACTTTTAAACTTGAAAATCTTTTTCACATAACCAAGAATTTGATCAGTGTGTCTCAATTTGCTAGAGACAACAAGGTTTATTTTGAATTCTTTCCTGACTATTGCCTTGTCAAATCTCAGGTCACTAAGGATATTGTCCTCAAAGGCAAGCTTAAAGATGGCCTCTATGAATTTTCGAATATCTTAGTTAATAAACAATTCTCTGCTCCTAATAATCCTACTGCATTGTATTCTAAATGTGTTCCTTTCGATATTTGGCACAAGAGATTAGGCCATGCTAGCCATCAGGTTGTTAATACTGTTTTGAAACAATGTAATCTTCCTACTTCTTATAATAAAACAATTATGCCTGCTTCTGTTTGTGAAGCTTGTTGCTTAGGTAAAATTCATCAATTACCTCATTTTCCATCCACCACTCATTATGCTGCACCTTTAGATTTAATTTTTTCGGATGTATGGGGACCAGCACCTATTTCTGGAACTTCTGGAAGCAGGTACTATGTGTTATTTGTGGATGCCTATACTAGATATAGCTGCATTTATCTACTGCATAATAAATCTCAGGTCTTTCATGCTTTCCATCAATACAAATCTATGATTGAAACTCTTACTAACTTGAAAGTCAAATCCCTCCAAACTGACAATGGTAAAGAATATCTTTCTCATGCTTTTACTCAATTTCTACAAGCCAATGGCATCTCTCATAGGCTCACATGTCCCTACTCTCATCAACAGAATGGGAGAGTTGAAAGGAAGCATAGACACATTACAGAAGTTGGCTTAGCACTTTTGGCAAATGCAAAACTCCCTTTATCATTTTGGGATGATGCCTTCTCCACTGCTACTCATCTTATCAATCGCTTACCATCACCTGTTACAGATTTTAAATCACCTTATGAACTGATTTATCATAATAAACCAGATTACCATTTTATGAAGGTTTTTGGATGTGCCTGTTTTCCTTTACTTAGGCCTTTTAATAAACACAAACTTGACTTTAGATCTCATAAGTGTCTGTTTTTGGGATATTCTACAAATCAAAAAGGCTACAAATGCCTTTCTCCCTCGGGCAAAATTTTTATATCTCGAGATGTTATCTTTGATGAAACTAATTTCCCTTATAATGATCTTTTCTCCAACACTTCTTTATCTGATACATCTCCTTCTTTTCTTCCTTCTTACACTCCTACGATACCTTGCATTTCCAAGCATGCTAAATCTCTCAAATTACCTACTGTCCCAAATACATCTAGTTCTTGTCTCCCTCTTATTCTATCAACTGATACTACTAATGCTTTGCCTAGTTCTTCTTCAAGATCTCCACACCAGTCTTCATCTACCAATGCTAACACCACTATTACTGATAAAGATCAGTCTGCAGGTTCTCTCATTACTGCTCAGAATTCATCGCCACCCAATTCTCATCCTATGCAAACCAGAAGCAAGTCTGGCATCCACAAGCCAAAAACATATGCCACTACATTACATGAAGCACCATCTGATTTTTTAAATTCAGAACCACAAAAGGTGTCTCAAGCTCTCACATGTCCTCATTGGAAACAAGCAATGGCTGAAGAATTTCAGGCTCTCCTCAAAAATAACACTTGGACTCTTGTCCCTCCTCCACCAAATATTAAGCCTATTGGCTGCAAATGGATTTTTCGCATCAAAAGACAACCAAATGGCACAATCCAAAAGTATAAAGCACGGCTTGTTGCCAAAGGTTTTCAACAAAGAGAAGGTTTTGATTTTAGTGAAGTATTCAGCCCTGTCATCAAGCCATCTACTGTCAGACTCATTCTCTCCATTGCCCTTACAAATGGCTGGATCATTCGACAATTTGACTTCAACAATGCCTTTCTGTGTGGCACTTTAACTGAAGACGTTTTTATGACTCAACCCGAAGGTTTTCCCAGCAATAATCCACAACTAGTGTGCAAATTAAACAAAGCCCTTTATGGACTTAAGCAAGCTCCTCGTGCTTGGTTCAATACTCTCAACACTACTTTACAGCAGTTTGGCTTTCATAGCACCAAGTCTGATGCATCTTTGTTCACACGGTTTACCTCCACCTCTACCATTTATATCCTGGTATATGTCGATGACATCTTGATTACTGGCACTAATAGTTCAGAAATTTCCTCCCTTATCACTCAACTCAACAGCATTTTTTCCCTTAAAGATCTAGGACAGCTTCATTATTTTCTTGGCTTAGAAGCTGTATACACTTCTCCTTCCACTATTCATCTTAGCCAAACTAAGTACATTACTGATCTTTTGGAGAAGGCAAGTATGACTTCTGCCAAATCTATGCCTACTCCAATGCTCACGGGTCAAAAACTATCTTTGGAAGGTGACAATATCTTTGCTGATCCAACCCTCTATCGATCTATTGTTGGAGGATTGCAATATGCTACCATTACACGCCCTGATCTCTCTTATGCTGTTAATAAAGTTAGTCAGTTCATGCATACACCTCTTGATATACATTGGAAAGCTGTTAAGCGTATCTTAAGATACTTGGCTGGAACCAGAACTCATGGTCTTGTATTCCACAAATCTAAGGACCTTCGGCTTATGGCCTTCTGTGATTCAGATTGGGGGTCCGATATTGATGATCGCAAGTCAACAAGTGGTTTCTGTGTCTATCTTGGTTCAAATCTCATATCTTGGTCCAGCAAGAAACAACATGTTGTCTCCAGGTCTAGCACTGAAGCAGAATTTCGAAGTCTTGCCTCTACACTTGCAGAAATCACTTGGCTGCAATCTCTACTCCATGAACTTCGCATCTCATGTACTGCTCTACCAACGGTTTTTTGTGACAACGCCAGTGCTGTAATGCTCGCTGAGAATCCTATTCTCCACAATCGGACTAAACACTTTGAACTTGATCTCTATTTTGTCAGGGATCGTGTTATACAAAAACAAGTCTTTGTTCAACATATTCCTGGAACTGAACAGGTTGCAGACCTCTTTACAAAGCCCATTTCCGCTGCCACTTTTCTGACTTTTAGAAGCAAACTCAGAGTCTATCCATTGCCACTGAGTTTGAGGGGGGATAATAGATATGTATAGCTAAAGTAGTTTATTCTGTTATAGTAGTTATTCTGTTATTTCCTTTATTTCTCAACTGATGCCTTCTGCTATAAATAGCAGCATCATCTTGTATCTCAATCAATCAATCTGTATTCAAGAAGCACTCTTTCCTTTCTCCTTTATTATTTTCATTCACACCGTGTGTGAGTTTCTCTTTCTCTTCAATCAAGGTCTGATACCTCACAAATACCAAATATTATCAATATCACGAACAAATTCTATGAGCGAAAAAATTTACGGTATAGACGAGCTCCCTTGTATATAGGGGTTTTAAGCTTTTTATGTTATAAGAAATAAAATTATTTCCTATATACATATATATACATATAAAAATTTGTGGAGTTTAATTTTTATCTTTTTCTTTTCTCCTCACATGGGTTTCATACACTTTATGTATGTTTAGGAAACAAAATTCTATAACATGTGAAACTTTAAACCCTATTATAATAAAGGGAAAATATTTCTCTTGCAATAGGAGAAGTGGTGTTTAAATATTTCTCTTGCAATAGGAGAAGTGATGTTTAATGGCACCGTAGAGACAATTCCTATGGGGCTCACTCATTTTTAAAAAATAAAAAATAAAAAAATCTTGGCACAATTTTGATTCGGGTGCAGGAGAAGTTTAACTGAGAAGTTATTATCCCATATAATAATGGGAAAGGTTATATTTATAAACTTTTTTTTACAAATTTTTACAAACTACACTAAGTATAACTGGTCATACTTCAATCAAGAGTATATGACAGTTCTTACTTAGTGTAATTTGTAAAAAAAATTTGTATACAGATCGTTTCTCTATAATAATAGATACATAGATTACACTTCAAAAGAACCACAAGATCGACCCTGGAAGAATTTTTTCTTTCCGATTTTGCTTATAGTTTGGGCTTTGAAACAGATTGCCCAACTATTGGGCTAATTAGGTTACAATTAATTTGGATCACGCCTAGCACATGTTTAATTTTAGCCGAATTTTTAAGCTGCATCTGTTGATTTACTTTCCTGCAAGCATTGCAAAGTTGGATTGTATTTAACTTTAATTCGTTGTTAGTTTTATATTTTTATTATAATTTAATTATACAGTATTATATTATCTTAAAATTTTGATATTTTACTAAAATAATTATTATCATAAATTCATAATCAAATTATTTTAACTTTGTGGGAACTTATCAATGAATGGTTATTTAAAAATTATTACACTTACTAAAAAAAATTAAATTGACTTGCTATATGAAAAATAAAACAATATTACTCCACTAGTTCGTTGTTATAAATGGTTTACACATATTATCTAACATATTGGGTTAGCTATGTTAAAATAAAGTTCACGAACTAATATATGCTGGATTTTAAAAAACGAAGAAATGAATGTAGCCCAAAAACAAAATTCCTTGCAGAATGAGAGTGAATAAACTGTATTCGTTGAATTGAGTAAATGGCAAATTAAAAGTGTTAAAGTTATAAGTAAAGTCACGTGTTTATAGTACAAACTTGTACAAAGAATGAGCTAAAAGCTAAGCTCTAAAACGAAGCCTACATGACATTGAAATAACCAATTAGCTATTAGAAAATTGAACTGAATAACCTCTTGTGAAACAGAAAACTAACAGCTAACAAAAGAGAAAAATACACGTGATAAAATACATGTGTGAGTAATAAAATAAAGACCCTCAACACCCCCTCTCAAGTTGGGAGGTGGATGTCAAAAAGACCCAACCTGGACATGAAATATCGATAAAGAGCAGGATGGAGCTCCTTAGTGAAGACGTTTGCAAGCTGCTAAGCTGAGGAAACTGGTAACAGATGAATTAAGCCTTTCACGATCTTCTCACATGTTGACATGACAATCAAGCTCGATATGCTTGTTACGTTCATGAAAGGAGGGGTCATGTGCTAAATGTATAGCCGCCTGATTGTCATAGTACACCATGGCAGGACCAAAAACCTAGATGCGTAGGTCATGGAGAAGGATGGTGAGCCATTGAATCTCACAAGTGATTGTGGCTAAAGCACGATACTCACCTTTTGCTGAAGATTGACTCGCTGTGCTTTGCTTTTTAGACTTCCACAAGATAATAGATGACCTGAGGAAAACACAAAATCCGGTGGTGGAACATTGTGTATTAGGACATGTTGCCCAGTCTGCATCAGCAAACCTGAATAGACTAAGGGCATTCTTTGACAGAAATAAAAGACCCTTTGCAGGTGACCCTTTGAGGTATCGTAAAACACGACAAGCCGCTTCAAAGTGAGCCTTCATAGGATTTGTCATAAACTAACTCAATTGTTGTACGGCGAAGGATAAGTCGGGTCTGGTATTTTTGAGGTAGAGAAGACAACCCACGAGACGACGATATGCTGCAGGGTCTAAGTGGGGCTCCCCTTGGTTTTGACATAAGCGAAGAGTGGGCTCAACGGGAGTGGAAATAGGCTCATCCCTAAGCAATCCACTATCTGAAAGCAACTTAAGAACGTATTTTCGTTGATTGAGCACAATCCCACTCTGAGATCGAGCCACTTCAAGCCCAAGGAAGAAATGCAAAGGCCCAAGGTCCTTAATGCTAAATAGCTTGACGAAATGGCTTTTCACAGATTTGATCTCATTCATATCATCATCTGCAAGTACCATATCGTCAACGTATACAAGTAAAGCTATAAAGGAACCATTGTGCACCAGAAGATTGTGAGTAACCCAACGACACAAGTTCTACAGCCTAACGTTCCATTATCGGTTGGCTTGTTTAAGCCCATAGAGAGATTTATGTAGTTTGCATGCTTGCTTTGGAGAAGGAGTTGAGACACCTTCGGGCACTAACACGTAGACTTACTCGGATAAGTCCCTATGAAGGAACGTGTCACTGATGTCAAGCTATTCCAGGAACCAGCCTTATACAACAATTATGGCCAAGAGAAGTCTGATGGTCGTCAACTTGGCTATCGGGGAGAAGGTCTCAAAAAAGTCCACACTCTCCATTTGATTGTACCCATTTTCCACTAGACGTACTTTATAGCGAGCAATAGAGTCATTTGGATTGTACTTTATCTTGAACACCCACTTAGAACCGATGGGGCGCTTACCATTTTGTAGGTCCACAAAGGTCCAAGTTTTGTTACAGTTCAAGACTTCAATCTCTTCATTCTTGGCATTGACCCCTTCGGTGGATTGTGTTGCTTGTTTGTATGTCCATGGCTCAATAAATGAACTGATGTTATGGAAAAATGATGAATATGTTGGAGAACACTTATGATATGATTCAACGGATGAAATAGGATAAAGAGAGGTGGCAGCCGATAGATTACAACGAAAGTCACTCAAATGTTTTGGACGTGACCTTATTCTGGATGATTGTCTTTGGTTAACAGGTGCAGAAGAGTCATTGTTTAAGCTGGTGATTGGCTGAGAAGAGTCTGATAATGAATGAGAAGCAGGTGCAGAAGAAGCAGTTGAGTTATTTGGAGAAGTTGTAGGCTGATAGTGACCATGTGTTTCATATGAGATGGGGAAATCAACAACAAAAGGCCAAGATTGCCCATATCTTTCTAATTTCCCATAAGAAAAAGGGAAATGGTGTTCATGGAAGATCACATTCCGTGACAAGAAGATTTCTTTAGATGACAAGTCATAAAAGACATATCCTTTCAGTCCTTCCTAGTAGCCTAGATGTACATATTTCTTAGCAGAGTATCAATCTTCGAACACCTAGCCATAACTGTGGAAGCATATGTAAGATAGCCAAATATTCTCAAATGAATAAGAACGTGTGGCTTATTGTAAAGAAGTTCAAACAGAGACTTGTTATGCAGTAATGGAGAACTAAGCTTATTGATTTGGTGAATGGCGTGAGAAATATAGTAGCACCATATACCCTTTGGAAGCTTACTTTGAAAAGTGCTTTTGCAATGTTGATTATATATTGGTGTTTCCTTGCCATGGTTCCATTTTACTAGGGAGACTCAATGCAGGTGGTCTGATGAAGTATACTTTTCTGAACAAAAAATTCATTCATCAAAAACTCTTGCTCGTTATCACTGTGAAATGCTTTGATAGTTGTCCCAAACTGGTTTTCAACAAGAGTGATAAATGCACGATTGTGATTGCATATTTCAGATTTTAATTTCATGAAAATTCCCTAAGTGAAGCGTGTGTGGTCATCAACTATTGTTAGAAGGTAATAGTGCCCGTGGATATAAGGAATTGAATAAGGTCCCATATATCACTGTGGACTAAGTCAAAAGTTGCATTTGAAACAGTAAGACTAAGACTAAAGGGCAATTTCCTTTGCTTAGCCAAAAGACATACATCATAAAGGTCATCTATGTTATTACAAGAAATGAAAGGAAGACGTGCTATCATGGACTTTATTATAGATTTTAAGAAATGGCGTAATCTCAAATGCTATATATCAGTAGCATTTGTTTGTACTGCAAAGCTTTTATTGAAAGGAGTTGTCACCAAACTTCTTCCTTCACGAATATTCTGTCCAGCAAGTATGTATAAGCTTTTTTGTAATCTAGCAGAACAAATAATCTCCATGGAAGGCATTTGCTGAATGGTACATTTCTGATGCTGAAAAATCACATGGCAATTAGACTCATAAACTAGTCTATTGACTGATATCAGGTTCACCATAAACTATTTAACATACAACAAATTTGTCAACTTAAGTGACTTGGAAAACACAATGGTTCCAGAAAGAAAAGAAAAGTCACCTGCTCTCCATTAGGTAATGAAATAGTAATAGGCTCAATCTTTTGAATGGAAGATAGACTTGCAAAAAAATATGTAATGTGATCAGTGGCTCTGGTATCCAAGATCCACAGAATTTCATTATTACTTGAAGAATAATTTGTTGCTTCTGTATTGAGAGCCTTTGACTGCACTATATTTCTTGAATGAGATGAACTCCGTTGTATTGACTGTTGTATTAACTCGAGTATAGTCTAATACTGATCTTTTGTGTAATTGTCCTTTGAATCAGCTTTTGCAATGTCACTTCCATGATCTACAGAATTAGAAGCTTTTTCTTGAGATACAACTGCATTAGCCTTGTGCATAAGACTCCTTTGCTTGTAGCCAGGGGGATATCCGTGTTCATCAAAATATGTCTCTATCGTATGGATAGTTTTTGCCACAATATGTGCATAGCCTTGAGGTATTTGATCTTTCTTATGCACCATTGGAACTATGTCCTCTTCCACGAGCAATAGAGGAACACCTTCTTCCCTGACTTGTAAAAAATTTTGGGAGCATCATGATTAGGAATACCTCCTTCCAAATGCAGTTGCTTTTGTTGTTGCAAGACAAGGGAAAAAAACTCGATTAATGGATGAAAAAAGATCCATCAACATAATATGTGATCTCACATGTAAAAATTGTTCACTAAGTCCCTTGAGAAACCTTATAGAATTGTCTCTCTCATGAATACTCTTCACCTTAGAGGAAACATTACAGCAAGGACGCACACATCTGCAAGTTAGAGTTGGTTGCAGCGCTTCCAACTCATCCCACAAGATTATAAGTTGTGTGTAGTAGTCTCAAATAGCACTATCCCCCTAATATAAATGATGAATATCATCCTTCAGATATGAAATTCTAAAGTGAGAACCCCTCCTTGAGATCGTTCCACTCATCACAAACACGACGTGTCCATAAGATCGACTGAGAAATGGACTCCGTTATTGAACAATGCACCCACGATAGCACCATGGTGTTACATCTTTCCCAGTTTGAATAACGTGGATCAGATGTATCTATAGCCTTGATGACTTCATTTATGAAGGAAAACTTATTTTTCGACACCAAAACCATCTTCATAGCTCTAGCCCAACCATGTTAATTCTTACCATTCATCAGAGAGGAAACCAACACCAAGGATGAATTTTCATTAGGATGGAGTAAATAGGGACTTCATGGATCAGATGCGTCAAATGCACCATTCGAATTTGAAGAATCACCTTGATTTGCATAAGCAACAGTGATCGGTTAGGATTAGTCACATGTTCTTGAAATGAAGTGGAACTCTGATTCGCCATTTTTAGCAATTTCAAGAATTGCATATGCAGAAACGAACGTCAAAACTTCAAGAATTCAAGCAAGTACAAAGAACGAAACAAAAGAAGCGACAAATATCAAAGCTTCGCGAAGAGCTCTAATACCATTTTACGGAACGAGAGTGAATAAACTATATTCATTGAATTGAGTAAATGGAAAAAAGTGTTAAGTTATAAGTAAAGTCACGTACTGATAGTACAGACTGACACAAAGAATGAGCTGAAAGCTAAGCCATAAAACAAAGCCTACGTGGCACTAAGGTAACCAATTAGCTAACAGAAAATTGAACTGAATGACCTATTGTGAAACTGAAAACTAACAGCTAGTAGAAAAGAAAAATACATACATGCGTGAGTAATAAAATAAAGACCCTCGAGGAACTCATCTTTGGTACATCAGTAGTACATACTACTTCCATTTAAAATCTAACATACGTATTTGAGATTCCAGTTTTCTCTGTTACATGTCAGCATTGGTATTTGTTGTTTGATTTTGATTGGAGGAATGTATAAAAAATTGAGTGCATTTGTAATATTGTAAAAATTTCCACCCTCAGAGACATGGATGCACCTTCTTACTGTACGATAGTGTAATACATTGAGTTTCACTTTTATACTGACAAATTGTACCTTGTTGTTTCTTCTAGTATTTTTTTTTAGTTTTGAATCATTTCTAATATTCTCTTGATACTATAATTTATGAAATAACTAATTCATTGAAAAATAATTGAAAAAGAAAAAAAAATCATTGTTAAGTGATTATAGGGTAATGAAGGAAATGTCCCATAGTTTCTTAAATACAGGACCCTATACATATATGTCACATCTAATGCTAATTCTGCGAAACTAATGCAATCTATGGACCGCTACTAGTTATGTAGCTTTCTTATTAAAAGCCAAAAGCTCTCTCTTTTTTCATATCTCCCTCATGCCACAGCTGTCATAATATATTAAGGATACTTCTTAAATAATTATTGGCGTTATCATACGTATACATATATACTTTTGTTTAGATTTTAAAAATAATTTAAGAGATCAGTCAATTAAATTTAGATAAAATTATAATTGTAACTGTAAATACTTTATAAGTTGCGAATTATTAACAGAAAACTGTGTATTAGGTACTCAGCTCAAAATGCATATATAATAGTTTTATGCGTTAAGCGTTATAGATTGTAAGAAATTTGAAATTTTGGTATGAATTTATAGGTATTCAATCTTTATAAAAAAAATTGTAAAAACATTTAAATTTGTACAGTAATTTTTTCAAATATTTGTCAGCATTTATTACTCTGTTAATTAAATTAATATTTTAATGAGTCCATGCTTTACCCGCAGATTAACTTCACATAACTTGTTATTTTCCATTCATTTGTGTGCTTAGCCCCAAAATAGCTTTAGATGATGTCAAAAAAGATACTAACAGAAACTTATTCAATACGTCTTGTTATTATTATATCGTCATGAATTCAAGATACTGAAAGAAAGTGAAACCAAAAGATGATAACCCTATAATTTTATTTATTCATCTTTGATATAAGCATTGTAATTTTTTTTTTGGGAACATTAGATTCCTAGGATTTTATTTTGTAAAGAAGAATGTCATCCCAGAATACTACAAGGGGGTGTTTGGTATGAGGTATTTTTTAGGATTTTCGGGAAACTAAATTTTTCTAAATTTTTAATTTTCGGATATTATCGTAAACTGAATGTTTTCATCATATTTCTGAAAATTGAGATTTTCGGATAAAAAAAATTTCCTCTACCAAACACCCCCAATCAATGTTTAAAAACCAGGCTTGGCCATCGACCCGACCGAGGCAAGGGATCACGGGGTCACGGGTTCAACCGGGGGGTCACGAGATCACTTCGCTGACCCGGTTTTGTACATTAAAAAAATAAATATATATTCTATATGAAAAATTCAAAAAAATCAAACCACCATTCACTAAAGATTCAAAATATACTTAACATAATTCAGCCAATTACATCTACAAATCAATATTCACAAGCTAATTAAACTATCAAAGTATAAAACAAATATTCCAATGCAGTTAATGAAAAGTTATATCATCAAACCTAGGCCCTTCTTATTATTCTTATGCACCTACAATAGTATGTAAAAGGATATCCCTTACCTAATAGATAATAGCGGAGGAAAGACGGTGACACGACAAATTAACGGTGGGGAAAGAAGAACCAGCACAGTGGAGGAGATCATGGAACATGAAGACTGGGTTTATGTCAGGAAGAGAAGATCAGAAAAGAAGAAGAAGAACGATTCATATTTTAGATCTAGTTCTAAATCTAGACAATAACGAGTTTTTTTTTTACACATCAAATAATGTTATTTTGTGTATAATTTTTTTTTTAAAAAAAATACAGTGACCCTTTTACCCCTCTGACCCGGGAGTCAAGGGTTCAACCGGTGGATTTCGGGAGTTAGAGGGGTCAACATGCTGGTAGGGTCTAACTACTAACTCGAACCCTCAGAGAGAAGGGGTCGGTGACCCGGAGGGGTCAACCCCGGGGTGGGGCGGGGTTTTAAAACACTGCCCCAATGGTGAGTGTCCTGGTGTTTCCCTTCACCTCCGGCAAGGCCTTCACCGTATCTTTCTTCTCAGACGACGGCGTACCCTTTCTGAAGAGCTTCTTCTGCAACGCCGAGAAACCGGTGACCCTCTTGGCATCCTTCTTCAAATCTTGGCCAATGAAATCCGGGGGAATAATCAGCCTTGTGCTGTGGTTCCCCGACTTGGGTTTTTTCTCCATGAACTTCTTTACCATTGTGGTCAAGCTGGTAGAAGGAGGTTTTGAATAAAAACAATGGGTAAAGATTAATTTTGTAAAATTACTTCACGTTACCAGTAATCTTTGACAATCAATTAAATATAAAATCAAAAAACTTGAACTAACATTCCTAAAAATATTTTAATATATCAAACAGTTAATTTCCTAATAGTATTCCAAAAAATCATAATTTGCTGGACAAAAATATTTTTCCTATGCCAAACGGCTCAACGAACTTCCACCAAATAATTCGGCTATAGCATTAAAAAGTTTCATTCTAAACTTCTTGGGGGTGGCCCAAATCTAGTACTAAAGCTAGAATCTAAAGATCGTCCCAAAAACAGACCCTAGAGGCTATATATAGATGCCTTATATATATTATTGTAGTCTGTAGACTAATGTAATGGGCTTAACATGCCCTGACCTAATCTAGGAACAATTCAGGTCCTATCCCATATCATTCCTCACCAAGCAACCATTTAAACTGCAACAGGTATCTCAATTGACATTCACAGTCATTGATAAAAGAAAGTGAACTGAAATGGATTTAGAGCTTGATGTGTATTCTGTAATGGATGATTGATATTTCTTTGCAGATATTTGGAATATAATGGTATAGACCAAAGTCTTATGGGAAACCATAGGTACGACCGTACGAGATTGAGAAAAGGAAAATGTGTATGAATGCAGTTGCTCTATATTTTGGTAAAGTAACAGCTTATGAATATGATAATTTTCTTATGCCCTTTTTAATAGAGTACAATCAATTTTTCCCACGCCTCATGTGAAGAATTGTTGCACTACCATATGCGATAGGTGAGCTGTGCAGGAAAGAGAAATCTTCTAAGATGAGATTTATATGCTCGCAATAGAGAAACATATGTATAACTGTTGGGTTTAATATGCTCTTTTCACTTAAGCCCAATAGCTTTAGTGAGAGTGAGCCCAAAGTTCAATTTTAACTCATGAAGCTTAGGGTTAGTTTTGGATTAGGCAGAATATATAAACACTCTTTTCTCCCTTGCGCCTCCAAGGGTTACAGACATCAGAAACACAAAGAGGCAGACGTTCATCATCTGAACGGTTGCCTACACGACTCCCTGATCCCCTTGAGTCATAGCCTGGAAGATCAACCGCAGAGCGGATTTTGCTACCGTTCGTGGTGCGTTGCTGCAGATCGTGAGTCATAGAAGGAGAACTGAACGTGAGGAATCGTCACGCTCGCTTCTTCACCCCAGGTAATCAAAGCAGTGTTCTTTATCCTTTATCACATCGGTACGATGCGCTTCCGCGTTTCTGATGATATACCTTCATGTGGTATCAGAGCCGGATGGTGATGGGGATTAAGATCAGTTTTGATTTATTCATTTTTTCTATGTGATTTATGAAAATATGGCACCTTTATTCTGTATCTGTTATTTATATTCATGTTGATTGTTTATAGTTCTTTTTCATAAAAGTTTAAATTTTAATCGGTAAAAATGATTTAATCCATGGTTAGGGTCTCTCGTGTATTTCTTGATTTGTAACAAGGAGGTTAATCCCATATGATTAGGTTTCCTCCTCGCTAGTTTTAATTTATTTTCGGAATTTCTGTGTATTTTTTCAATATTTTGTAAAAGTTCAAGATCGAGAAACCGCGAGTAAGATGCGCAGTCAGCACTGTCAGAGACTTTTCGAGGACTTCCTGATCTCGGAACGGGGCGATCTACATATGGTTGGAAAGAGGACAGAATACAAACGCAACGGTGGGTGGATCGCCGCCATCGGAGCCTCCACGCTCATCCACGTGCCTCTACAAGCGGCTGAGAGTGGCCTCCACTCTCTGGCAAAGAATGGGAGAGTGAGGGAGCATCCGGTCACCTTTTTGGGAGGTTCCAGTGGCGGTGCACTCGTATATATGTGGCGGTCCTTCCCCTGGAGTTTGGGTCTGAGTTGACTTCGGGTGACGGCGCGGCAGACCTGACGGCTATGGTTCCTCTTTCGCGTCCTAGGGTTTTCTCGCCAAATGAAGCCCATGGAAACCCTAAAGGGGGCTTGAGACAGATACTATGAGCTAGGCGAAAGTTGAATTCCAAAGTTGTAATATTTATTTTTATTTTTTTCAAATAGGAAGGCCATGGATTAAAGTAATTAGAATTTATTATTCAATGCTTTTATTGATTAGTATGAATTATTTGTGCGATTAACATGATATTTGCGATAAAACGTCATATAGGATAGGAAGGTGCTATATTGTTGCATGATCACATGTCATACGTGCATATTTACTATTATGTCATTACCGACTAGTATGATAGTTTATGCGCGTTGTTTTTGATTTTAAATATTTCGGTAAAATAAAATTATGATTATCATGATTTTAGAAACAAAATCTAGATTAATGGTTATATTGATTTCGAAAATTAATTTAATTATTATGATTTTGGTAAAATCTAGAATAATCAAATTGATTATTTTTGGAGTTTAAAATCAAGACAAAAGAGTAAGAAAATTTCATAAGAGAATTCTTTTATTTTGCGAGTAATTTGTGGGTCTACTAAAATAGTCATGTGTTAAACACACGCTGCATACCATAATCATGTATCATGATTGTGTGAAGCACACACTGCCTATCATGACCGGATTTTAGGACCTTAATGATTTCAAAATTCAGATAAGCTAAGTGATGCACGTTCATCGGCGCTCTTGCTTACATGGTTTTTCAAATCAAACAAAGGATACTCTCAAATAAATAATTCTTGGAAATTGGAAAATAATGCTTATGTTGAATAGAATGAGATTTAAATTAAGAAATTAATTTAACCTTCAAGCGCAATATAAGACTATTAATAAAATAATCATGTAAGTCCCATCGAATAAGCATGATTGGATTTTATTAGATTGGACCTAAATAATTATGGGAGAAGATTTAAATTAAGAAATTAATTTAACCTCCAGGCGCATTGTGGGCCTATCAATAAAATAATTATGTGAGGACCCAATGGATAAGCATGATTGGATTTTATTGGGCCTTAATAATTTCAAAATTTTAATAAAGTATTGTACGACTCATCGTCGATAATACTAAGTTATTAAAGATAATTTTGAAATTAAACAATGAATTCGACAGGGCTTATGAAAATTCTCAAATAAAAATGTTCATTGGGTGAAGGTTTTAAAAATTAAATAATTAATTTTAAAACTCGTGGGCTCCATTTGTGGGTTTATTAGTGAAATGGTTATCGCTGAAGCCCCATCGGATAAGGATGATCAGATTTCACTAGATTAAATCTTAATAATTTCAAAATTTTAGTAAAGTATTGTACGACCCATCGTTGGCATTGCTTAGACACTAAGGATAATTTTGAAATTAAACAATGGTTAATTACATTCAACTTTGGTAAAATTGTTAACCCTCCCATCGAGGCTCTGGCAATGGCACTGAAGGCCCAAATAACAATTTTGGTTTTTACAGGTGACTTGCCCATCGTAAGCCTTATAAAGATAAACTGAAGGATTGATAACGATAAACAAGAGTAGTTATGAGAATCTACTTGTACTTCGTTTGTTTATTGCATTATTTGTTTGTAATTGTGTGCTTTATATGTTTTTTCAGAAACCATGATTTTGAGTCAAAAACCTCTAGATGGAACTAAATTTGAAGAATGGAATATAATTTTTTATATTGTTCTAAAAACATGAAAGCTAAAATTTATCATGACAGTACAAGGGCCATAACAACCTGCAAAGGATGCGTCTAAGGACGCAATACTCAGATTGGAAAAGGACAAATATGGTAGTTCATTATTATGTTCTTGTTGGTCTTTCCAAACACTTGCATAAGCAATTGTACATGGTTAAGAGTGGAGTAAAGATGCTTCGGACTCTTAATGACATGTTTGTTGTGTCAAGCAACTCTGCTAGACAGAATGCAGTCAACGCAGTTTTTGCTAAAAGTTTTGTTAAATCCAAGGGAAAACCCAAGGGTGGTAACAAGAACAAAATAACTTGGTTATCAATTGTCAAACCAGTTGCTATGCAGAAGCCGCAAGGCAAGTTCTTCAAGTGCAAACTGAAAGAAAAATTGCCCATAGGTGATGAAAAGAACCAGACATGGTATATTAAGGCCTGATTAGTGAATGAATCATAGATTCAGGAATCACTGATTATGTTTGTTACTTTTTGCAGTAGTTCAAACATGGTATGTCTGTCAGCTGTAGACAAAGATATTTTAAGCTTGAAAATGGGAGCTTGTGTCTGCATTAGCAGTAGAACAAGTTATTTTATCTTTTGATAATTTATGACTTTAGTTTTGAATGATTGTTTATTTATTCCGGATTTGAAGAGGAATTTTATTTCTGTTAGTTGTTTTGTGAAAACATGGTTTAATAGTACAATTTAATTCCTCAATTTCAATAAGAAGTTCATCTTCTTTTATTCCGGTATATTAAATTGTCTTTATTACTTGAGTTATATATCTCATTTAATTTATTATGTTGAATGGAAAGGATGATGAACAAGTATTTTCACCAAAGAAATAAAAGTTTCAAATGAAACATAACTTTGGCCTTTGTGATTGAGTCACATTACCTAAGAAGGAAACATGTTTTAGTTAAAAGAGGGACTGAAAGTTCAATAATCTTTTAACTAACAGCTACATGTTAGTCCTATTTTGGAAGGTAAAATGGCTAAGCAATCCTACAAGGGGCCAATAAGATTTGCGCAACTATTCAACGGGAACTGGTACATACTAATGTATGTGGACCAATTAGCATTCATATCAGAAGAGGTGATGAGTACTTCATTATATGAATGTTTACTCTAGATTTAGACAGATGAACCAAGTGCGCCATAAGTCTAAAGCTTTTGGAAATTTCCAAGAGGTTTAGTCTGAGGCAGAAAAGCATGTAGGTGTTCAAATCAAAAACACTTTGGTCTGACTAAAGTGTTGGCGACCTGTCTGGTAAGTTCAGGTCTTACCTGATTTAAGAGGGGATAGTTTTTGTAACTGTTAACTCTAAGAACGCGTTAGTTGAATGAAGTTGCAGTATGCAAAAATCAAACATTTTAGGCTTGGTGAAGATCATGTTCAGTTATTCATCTTTGCCAATGTTGTTCAAGGGAGATGCCTAAGAGAAGAAAATGTACCTTCTTAACTTGGTTCCGTCAAAGTTTGTTGTAAAGACACCTAAAGAATTATGGAAAGGGTGCAAGCCCAGATCAAACCATATTCAGATTTAGGGTGCTACGACACACGTCCTACAACAGCAGTCAAATAAGATGGAATCTTGTATGGAATGGTGCATATCTTTTGGCTACCCTAAGAGAACTAGGGATGATTTCTTATTTACTCTTAAGGACAAGATAATCTAAGTGAGCACTCACATGATTTTCTTAAAGGAGAACTAGATGAGAAATTATAAGCTCTTAAGTAAGGTTATTCTTGATGAGATTTATCTCAGATCAAGAATTTCCAGAATCTCTAGAAGCTTCATCCACTTTTCCTTTGATTGTTCAAAAGGGGATATATATTTCTCTAGGTGAACAAATAAGAGAACCGTAATTGGAAATTCAACATGATAATATATAAGTGAAACTAGTAGAAATATTAGTATCACATGTGGAGGAACAATATCAAGAATAAGCGGATCCTCAAGAAATTGAAGATCCACCATTTGACCCTCTCTTTGTTTTACCTATAAATACACAAGGTCTAGTGCAGTACATTCGTAGTGATAGAGAACCTTGTTAACTCTCAAGTTGTCTCTTGTTGAGTGACATTGATCCTACTAGTTACGATAATGCATTAGAAGATGTTGTTGATCAAGTGTTGCTCAAGCTATGAACAATGAGATGAAATACTTGTATTTCAACTCCGTTCAGTCCTAGTAAAGACACCAAGAGGGGTAAAACTCACAAGGTGCATGCGGACATAAAAGGCAAAGAGAGGATGGACAGGAAGGTGAAAACCTTCAAAGCTAGCTTGGAGGAAATTTTTGCTAGACAACATGCTTGAGTCTATCCAGATTCTCTTAGTTGCTATAAGTCTCAATTATGAGATTTCATTTTGGGAGTTGGATGTCAAGATATCTACATACAACAACCAAAAGGGTTTATAGCAAATGGGTAGGAACACATGATATGCAAGTTATGAAAGTCTATTTCATAGAATTAAGCAAGCATCCAGGTCTTGGAACATCAATTTTAATCAGGTTATCAAAATTTTGATTTTGAGATAAACTTGATGAATGATGTGCATTTGTATGTAAAGGATCCAATGGAAGACAGTAGCCTTTTCTGGTACTTTATGTAGATGATATGCTCCTTATTGGAAACAACGTGGAGGTAATATCAAGCATAAAGAGTTAGCTAAGTTTGTGTTTTGGTATGAAAGTACTGGAGAAGCCAATTATATTCTTGGTTTAAAACTCTTATAATGCCGGAAGAATAAGTTGTTGGCATCACCTCAGGCTATTTACATTGACAAAACTCTTGTCAAAATTCAACATGAGAATTCTAAGAGAAGAATTATAATTCTCAGATGTGGAATTCATCTTCCTAAGGAGTAACCAAAGACTTCTGAGAAGGAAGAATGCATGAGCAGAATATCTTATATTTTGGCAAAGGTAGTCTCATGCATATCATGTTGGGTGTTAAACTAGACTTCTGTCACGTAGTGGGAGTAGTGAGATGGTACCATTCTAGATATAGAGTAACACTAGATTATTGTTAAGCATGTAATCAAGTATCTTTGGAAAACGAGAGATTATTAGCTAGTATATTCTAGTTGGAGTCTTGAAAAGCTGAGTTTTCACAAATTCAGTTGTTTCAAGTAGATATTGACTCAAGAGAATCAACCTCGAGCTATGAGTTTTTTCACTAAACTCAGATAGCATTAGAGGTGAATCTTATAGACCCAGTTACTAAGAGTTTGCCTGAACTTGTGTTCGAGAGACATGTTACTTCTTTGGGTCTTAGGAGGATCCCAGACTTGTATTAAGCGAGTGGGAGATATTGGGTTCATTGTGCTCTTGGAGTAAGACAATGAAATAATGTAATCATTTTCTGAATTTTACAAATGAGGTATTATTTATTTTGCACACTATTTACAAACATTAAGGTCCGGATCAAATTGTGGAGTATATGATCATATGGATACGTTCATGGAGGACATGATCATAGGTTCTCACAATTGATGAATGGATTCACAGCCGTTAAATAAAGTTGGGCACTTTATTTAGGCTGCAATATTTTATGAAATAGTTTTATCCGAATCATTGTAAAATATTGGTGTGAATTAACATTCACATTGAAAGGATCAAGGGGAGATTTGATTAAGGTTGTTTTTCTGTCATAAGGTAACAAATTTCCAGTTAACTATAGTTATGTAATTGCTCTTAATCCTGAGTTTATTATAAATAGGTAATCAAATAGTTTTCATTCTTTGATTTACCAACGGGTGAGGTTCGATCTATTGACAGCCAATAACTCGGTATTTTGGGAGTGAGATTATTTGATTATCAGTATTTATGAGATAAACAACATGGAATTTGTAGGATATGTCCCCTTGATATGTTTCGGTACTTGGATATTAAAGACACTGGCCAGTGCATGTAATCCATTAGAGAAACTATCATAGTCAAGGGAATAAATAATTGATTGAGTTATAGAAAACTTGTCAATCAATTATAGACATTCTACAAAGGGACGATGCATATTCATGTTATAAGTGTTGTTAATCTTGGAGTTCAAGTTCGGGCTTTTAGTGGAGTAGCACCGAATTAGATAATCATTCATTGATTATCAGGAGCCTTGATTAATAACAGATGGTAGATCCCCAAGCTAGCTTGAAACAAGGGATGGGTTGTATCTATGAAGCACCGACACTTCAAAAACCCTGACGTGTCGTGTCTGACACTTCCCGACACTATCGGACACTCCCCGACATTTCAACACGCATTATAGAAATTCAAAAAAAGGTTCAAATGTTAAGTTGCGTTGAGTTTTTAGTTCCAACTATTAGATTCGTTGGATTACGATTACCATTTTTTTGAGTTTAATATAAATATTTGGGATATTTTATGATTCTTTACAAAATTTATGAATATTATAAGTTTAGATACATTTTTTTGTTAAATTATTGAATATTAAATATAATATATACTACATGAATTAAAAATATTATTTAATATCAAAACGTGTCCTAACGTGTCGAAATCTAAGATTTTTTAGAATTGACGTGTCGAAGTGTCGTGTCGTGTCGTGTCACGTGTCCCATATCAGTATCAGTGCTACATAGGGTTGTATAATCAGATGATGATGGCTTATGGGCTACATAGTCTTGAGTTTATGAACTCAAGTTTGTGTCCAAAAGAGCAAGTGGGAGATTGTTGGATTTAATATGCTCTTTTCACTTAAGCCCAATAGCTTTAGTGAGAGTAAGCCCAAAATTCAATTTTAACCCATTAAACTTAAGGTTAGTTTTGGATTGGGCAGAGTATATAAACACTATTTTCTCCCTTGTGCCTCCAAGGGCTACAGACATCAGAAACACAAAGAGGCAGACGTTCATCATCTGAACGGTTGCCCACACGACTCCCTGATCCCCTTGAGTCATAGCCTGGAAGATCAACCGCAGAGTGGATTTTGCTACCGTTCGTGGTGCGTTGCTGCAGATCGTGAGTCATAGAAGAAGAACTGAACGTGAGGAATCATCACGCTCTCTTCTTCACCCCAGGTAATCAAAGCAGTGTTCTTTATCCTTCATCACATCGGTACGATGTGCTTCTGCGTTTATGATGATATACCTTCAATAACCCCTTAATGGACCTTTGCAGGTTAGCCCAAATGTATTAGGTTGTGAAAGTCAACCCCAAAATCAAAAGAGTGTTTTATTGGACTCAATTTTCGGTAGGAATGTCAAATGCAGTGTCCAGTAACTAGGGTTGGCAAAATGGGACAACCGGGCTCAACCCGGCCCAACTCGCATGCAACCCAAAAAAAAGAGTCAGGTTAGGGTTGGCTCGAAAAAAACAACGAGCCAGAAAACCCAACCCAACCCGGCCCGAGTCGAGTTAGGGTTGGCTCACGGGTTAGCTTAAAAAAATAGCTCGTAGGTTGGCTTGAAAAAATGGCTCACGGTTGGTTCGTTTTCAGCCTATTTAAATAAACCTGTAGTATTAATGCACCAGCTATGCGACTTCCATCAGCTTAAACAATACAATTGTCTTACAGAATAATTTATAAAAAAACAAAATATAAAGTTACAGAATGAGATGTAAAAGGAAAATGTTTTAGTTTCGAATTTTCTTCACAAAATATTTGCACCAACATCAGAACCACTTGCTACTTAGTGAGTAAGATATTTGAACCAAACAGAGTCAGCACAACCTAACAATATAAAAATGACAGCGATGTGAGAAGATTAGGGACTTAGGTTTAGAGAAAGAAGAAAGACGATGACAACGTGTGTGAATTTTGTCCATTTTCGCACATTATATTTTGTATTTTTTTATAATAAAAAACTCAACCTGCGAGTTGGCTCTTTTTTTTTGGAGCTGGCTCAGGTCGGGTTAACAACTCATTATTGTCAATCCAACCAACTCATTTTTGACAGGTTACGAGCCAACTCAACGGGTTGGCTCATTTTTGCCAACCCTACCAATAACTATAGTTATTGATTCGGAACCCTCTTTATCACGGATTTCAACTTCTAAGCCTCTTCAAGAAGCACATGCATCCGTAGCTTCCTTTCATCAAAGCACATTATTTGCCATATCAATAATTGTGATATGTGCATGTGTTCGTTACCTAACCCTCTTTATTGTGATTGCAAATTTGGTGATGATTCACACATGAAATTCGAAAGATGAGAAGGGAATCTCACGATTCTTTGGCTTTTAAATTACTTTTCGTATCATCTTTTCACATACACAATGGCAATTAATTTACCATCTTACATAGTATATATAATTACGTGTACGAGTTTAGTATTTCTCTCATTATTGAAAATAAAATTATATCCTGAAATTTTAAAATAACATTGTTTTGAGATTTTAGGTAAAAAATGAAAAATATTTTGAGAAAATTTATAATGCAAGAAATAAGTAATATTATATATATATTAACACAATATAAATAAAAAAAGGGTTTTATGTTTATCATGTAACATGATATAACATCACTTTCCTATACACACATTAAAGAGGTGGGGTCCACATGTTTTTTTTTTCTCTTTCATCATTCCACTTTCTCTCTCCATTTTTTGTATGTGTTAGAAACAACACTTAAATCATGTAACATAACACTAATAAAACCCATAAAAAAATTAAGAACAAGTCAAACTAATTTATCCTATCATTTATGACACCAAGGCCAGCAACATGAGATATTAGTTAAAGAAAGCTTTCATGGTCCGCACCGTAAGATATTTGTTAAAAGCTAGCATTACGAGGACATCCTATTGTATTAGCCAAAGGCCCGTGACTACGACTGGCACAATTTATTATTAATAATATAACAAATATCTACGAATACATTATTTTATATTTTTAAAGTTTTTTATTTACTTTAATTTCATCATTGTTGCGGACTCGGCAAGTGTACCGGTTGTACAAGTAATATAATGTACAAAATCGTTCCCACGAAGATTATAGTTTCAATCACTAATTCATTATATCTACTTAAATTGGACAATCAAAATTGATTTGTATCACGATTTGGTTTGGAATTAAAATATTGAAACTAATTAAAAACAAGAATAAAAACAAGAATGTAAATATGTTGATTACTTAACGAAAAAGAAACGTAGCTAGGGCTTCGACTTCCCTCAACCTCTCTATTATGTTTGAATTCACTCTTTAAATTAATCGTCCTTAATATCAATCCAATCAATTCTTTTAATTTAATTAGTATTTAATCCCTTGACACCCTAAATCTTTATAATCTTGCAAGAACCCTAGTTTCCCGGTTATTCTCCAAGAAAATAAGCATTACGTTCAAGAATTATAAGATTGCGTAAAACCCTATGTCTATCCCCAGAATCATAAAGATTACGATGAAATTGTCAGATACGGATCATACACCAACATTTCTATTGCCATGCATTTATCTAAGATCAATCTACAAGACTCAAGCTCATAGAAAGCATTAAGAAAAGACAATTTCATTCATGATAAAAAGGAAAATCAACATAAAGAATGATTCAAAACATAATAAATAATTTGAGTTCCACCTAACCCTAACTACTATAAAGACTTAGCCGAAAATAGTGAAATCAAGAAAGAAAGAAATTAAGAAATCTCCCCTAAACTCCATAGTTGAATGTTGAATCTTCAATAATTCCAGTGCATACTAGATCCCGATCCGTCTCCGACTCTCACGAACACGAACTAGATGTTTCCCTTGCTTCTCCTCCGCTTCCAGTTGTCAAGCCTTATGAATTCTGCCTCAATTTTCCATATTCTGGGTAAAGAACCCGTGTCCTAAGTGGAGACCTTCAGTTGGGCCTAAGTTGGATCGTGATGGTGGCGGAGCCCACGGTTGCTGCAAGAGCAGAGCTACAACAACGTCCCTATTTTTCTTATCTTAGATCTATGGAATCTTATTATTTCTTTGTTGTTTCTTTCCATTCAAGTATGAGCTAATTTGTTAAGATTGGGTGATATAGTACCCTTAGTGTAATGTAATCAGTTTGCCTAAACTTTGTTACATGATTGTCCTTTTAGTTGTTTAATAAAGTGTTTACATTATCTTTAATCTTGTTGATTCATCGAGAAAGAGCTGCAAGATACTTAGGATTTGGGCTATAGAGATATAGGTGAACTATGAAAGTTATTAAACATTGTGGTTTAACTAAGTAAAATTGGTTAATTATGGGTAGAGAAATCATTCACACCACAAAATCACATGGAACGTGAACTTAATGATTTATAACTATGTTGGCCATAGATATATAGGAACTAGTATACATGTATTGTTGGTGAGAGTCCTTGCATGCATTAGTGTTCTGATTACTGATTGGATGATTGTTGTAGCATTGTGACTGCATTCTGGTGAAACTGCAATAATGAAAAATTGATCCCAATCTACTTTTGAATACTTGAAAACTTATATTGTTACTGCATTTTTTTAGTTAATCATTAGCCTTAGCTTATTTTATTTCTCAATTGTTAAATTAGTTATTGTTAATCAAAAATCATTATTGTTACTTATATTACTTCATTCAGAGCCATAGCTTTACTTAATTGTTGTGGGATCGATACTTGGACTCACACATCCTCTTTATTACTTGTTGATACGTGCACTTGCATACTTGTGTGATTAATATAATTGATTGCGAAATTACACAACAATATGGTAGATTCCCGGGCTAGCTTGAAACAAGGGATGCAGTATTTTTTTCAGTTAATGATGACTTATGGTTTACATGGTCTTGGGTTTTGGACTCAAATTTATACCCAAAAAAGCAAGTGGAAGATTGTTGGGTTTGTGCTTTTTTAGTAAAGCCCAAATAGGCTAAGAGTAAGAGAAGAGCCCAAGAAACTTAGAGCCCAATGAGCTTAGGGCTAGGGTTTCTTAGAACCCTCATAAAACTACCACTTAAGTCATCAGCCTCTGAGGTCATTGAACAGAAGAGGTAAGCTCAGATCTGAAAAGTGTCAACACACTTCCCCTTCTCTCTTGAGAGATAGTCTGGAAGATCTGCCACTATCTAGTCTCAAGGAATTTGTTCGTGCTGCGGCGTTGAGGTGAGCAGTTCGTGAAGAGGAATCATACATGGAGAGATTCTGCACGAGATCTGTGAATCAAGAGGTAAGTCAGTAAAACGATGATCATCTGTTTGCATCTCAAACCGCAATGGTCTAAAATGCTTCCGCATATCCAATTGCTCCAACTAAATTAAATTTAGAAACTGACACATATAAAGACTAAAAACATTATATTTTAGTCGACTAAATTAAAACTGATCGCCACGTGTCCACCAATTTCCTCCTTCTCTCTTTGGTGCATGGTCGACATCTACCAAACACAAATGATACCTTTTTTTCCCTTATCCCTTTTACGGCTACGACCCTTGACCACATCTCATTCATGCAATCAGAAAATTCATTCTCTTCTTACACCCAAAATCGTAGACCCGCCTCTTCACTTAGTATTTTCTTTGGACCGTGGAGTTACATCAAGTTCATCACCATCACCATCCCTCTTCTTCCTCAAAACCGAAGCACCCATTGCTTTCCTGCTCTGCACTTTGTGATTTGAGCGGGGATGAAGATAAGCATTTTGTGATTTGAGGGAATGATACTTTGTGGTCAGTATACAAAACAATTTTTAAAAAATTTATGTCTGCATTTGCGGTTGTTGGCGCAAGTGCAAGTCTGCCACTAGTGGCGATCACTCCCCGCCCAGTACACAAAACAATTTTGAAAAAATTTATGTCTGCACTTGCGGTTATTGGCACAAGTGCAAGTCCACCACTGCCTGCGATCACTTCCCGCCCTCCTCAACGCCCGCCCGGGAAGTTACACATAACAACTTGCAAAATCGATGTGTACCCAAAATATAAATTTCGCAAGAACGAGTGCAACATGCCAATACCCTACGAGAATGATTTGATTTAAACACGAATCTACTTCTGCTCGTGCTGAACGGCGATATGCATGGGGTGTAGCTTGGCAATGGACCAATCCCAATAGAAGACAATTTTCAAACCTAGCCGTACATTATGAAACGACCTGCATTTTCAGGTGCAAGAAAAATTGGTATAATTGGCTATACAAATTTTAATTTAATTATTTAATACAACACAAACATATGTTCTTGACCCTTTATCCAGTATAATAAATTAGAATAATTTCCTACAAAATAAATAAATAAATTAGAATGATTACTTTTGAGATGTATAAGCCTCAATTTCGAATTCGTCTCATAACCGGCACAAAAAGTTAAAGTGGATTCCAGGACCGACTCGCGTCAAAGAGGTAATTCGGATCAATATACCAAAAATTAATAAAATAATCTTTTTAGAAAATTTCTTTCATCCAGATATATAATTTCTTCCTTAACGAATTATGTGTCATTTTTTATATATTTCATTTTTCTTTTTATGTTTAGTACTCTCAATCAATGATGCACGGACACTGACACGGGACACGACACGCCGATACATTAATTCTAAAAAATGGCATATTTTGACACGTTGGGACACGTTTTGATATTAAATAATATTTTTATTATATATAATATAATTTATATTTAATAGATATAACTGTTCATAATAAGTCATATAACCAATCAAATATTCAAATTTCATAACATAAATATAAACAAAAATAATTTTTCGTACCTTGTTAATTTTTCATGTCAAATTTCATAACAGAAAAAAATTGATTTATAAATGATTTTTTTTATTTTTAGTTAATAAAATAAAATTAAGACTAAAAAAAAAAAAAATGTCCGAGTGTGTCCGAGCGTTGACAACGTGTCGGAGAGTTGACCACGTGTCCTAAAATATTGACCGCGTTTCAGACGCGTGTCGGAGCGTGTCCGAGTCGGATACGTGTTCGACACGCACATTTCACAAAAAAAAACGAGTCCGTGTTTGAGAGCTCCCAATTCATCATTTAGCTTCTTATTTATTCTCCTTATCAGTTACAAATAAAGTTTGCTTAATATGTTTTTAAATTATTTTTGCTTACCAAAAATTTTTATTTTTTTTGGTAGTATACGTTTTTGAAATTTACTTTGTCAAATATCGTGTTTTCATGAAATATCAAACTCTTTTATTATGATTATGCGTGTTATCTATTTTAATTTGAAACATATATATTTCTCCCATTTAATTTACATTTTTAGATTCGAACTGAACTTGAAAACTTGTACAATACACAAGATATTCACTAGTTACTTTTTTTTCAACACTCATGAGTTACTAATTAAAATAAGAATAACTATATTAAAATAGGCTTTAATGTTTCTATAGAGAATATAGATAAATAACGTCGTTTTGGGTTGAAAAATTAAAAAATTATAATGAGAAAGACTACGTATTGGTCTACTTCCCTTTAATTTAAATGACAGACATAAAAAAGTTATTATTTCATTTGGAAACCTAATTTTCCTTTTATCCCTTTCATCTGTAACTCTGTTGCGTTCACAGAACTCGGGAATTTAAGGGTGTGTTTGGTACAGGAGAAATTTTTTTGTGACCGGGAATCATGATTAATGGAAATACAGTAGAAATTGAGTTTACTTGGAATCTTACGAAAGAGGTGTTTGGTTCGCCAAAATATTACCGGGAATATTGGATAAAAATTATTGATTCTATGTTTGGTTTAGAACGAAATATGACTTGGAATATGAGGTTATTTTACAAAAATAACCCCAAACTATTTTTACTTTTGTAATTGATAGATTGGGTCTAGATTTTTATGTGTATTGGGCTATTTTTGTCTCAAAATTTATTGTTGTGCTTTCCCTTTACTTGGTATTCTGATTGGTATTTCGAATTACCATATTATTTTTGGTAATCTGAATAGTGACTTTTATTTATAAATCAAATTACCGGTAATCCTTGGATATCCGGGAATCGAAATTTATTCCTTCTACCAAACGTGGTAATTACATTTACCAAAGAAGGATTATCGGTAATCTTCTTCAAAAACTTGAGGGGTGTTTGTTACGCGGATTCTATTTAGTAACCTGGGAAAGCAAGGTGGGGAAAGATTTTATACCACGTTTGGTACTAAAAAATGCACTGATTTCCCGGGTTAAAATATTACCCGTTTTTTTTCTTTTGTTTGAATAATTTCGTACGGCTCTGGAAAGGTGATGTCCTTCGAATATGTGGGATACATTTTTGCCAGAGGAAGTGAAAATAAAACTGTGAAGAAAAGGACCACAATAACCTTGTGATTGTACGTTTGCATAAGAAATGAAAATGGTGAAGTGACTTGGTGTGTTTCGTGAATATGACATATTGATCCGTCCATGAGCTCTGCTCTTAACTGAGGACGAAGAACGTTGTAGCTACCTTCCTTATTGGTATTTGTCTTCCCGAATGAGGTTTGCATGTGTATTTTGTAGATTGTCCATGTCGTGGGTTTGGGTTCTGTATTTTGTAAATGCATGTGTAATATGGTTTCCGTTTTGCAGTTCGTTCTTGCTGAGCAATTCGTGCAGTGACTTCTATTTGTTGGTTGGGTTATTTTGGTAAAATAACTTTACATTCCCACTAATATTTCATAACCAACCAAACACAAACTCAGTAAAATTAATCATATTTTTCTGAGAAAATATGGGTATACCAAACAACTTTTTAACAATATTTCAGTAAAATATATTTCTAACTACATTCTAGTAATAATTATTTTCCAAGTAAAAAAAAATTTCTCCGGTACCAAACGTCCCCTGAAGGTATTAAATATCATTAACTAGAATTCGTTAAAGGGTTTGATTTACTTGACTTACTAGGCTTTCTGCATGTGGACTTCATTACGGAGAGACGGGACAAAACTTTTTGCAAGATTCATAATCTTATGTACGGTTGGGAATTCTAGTTGCCAACTTGCAAATTATTTAGATTTAAGTTTGCGCAGTTTGTATTAGATTATTTGTTTAATTTTTATTATTATATTTGTTACAAGTCTCATATTGGTTGTCTATATAATTAATGTGAAATTTATAAGGTCTTGGGCACTCTTATCTTTTGAGCTAGCTTTTGAGTGGTGACATCAATGTTCATAACAATTAGTGCTTTCGATGAGAGTTGAGATCACAGAAAAAGTTATCTATAGCCTGAAGTAAGGCGCAATATCTTCCAAAGAGGTGTTGTATCGAATATTGATAACTAAGTAAAGTCGTCAAAAGAAAAAGGACTACTATCGGATTAATATCGATAGAATAAAAACTGCCGCGGATATCGATCTTTGTAGGAGGTGGCAATACATACATGCATGACAATTATATTGTAAATGAGCCAATTTGCTTTATTATCATGGCCGGAGGATAAGAGAGAATTCAATTATGATGTATTGGAAATTTAAAATTTCAAGCCATAAATATCCTTAATTGTTCAAGCAAAACTAAATACGCTAGCTAGTTAGTATTTATTAAATGATGGTAATTTAGTTGGCGTTAGGAACTGAGTAGATGAGGATAAGAGTACGTTTTTTGATCCTCGCCAGTACTATTTTTGGGAGAAAAATTTAAAGTCTTAATCTCGAACCCACCTCGATTCGGACTATTTGTGAAGTGATAAACCGATTAAAATATTTTTTTAAAAAAAAATATTTTACTCGTGCACTAACGTGTACTCCACGTAAATAATCCGACGCATGTAAGAGATTTTCTATCCAATCAAATGCCAATGTACGTAAAACGAGTAATTTAGAGTTAAGTTTTTTTCTTTTTTTCCCAAAAGAGTATACTTACATTAGCTGGTATTCAGATATTAATTTTTTTTGGAAAATTGTATTGAAATTAAATTATTTTGAATTGTCTTAAAGGCGTGTTTTCTGCATCAATCAATTTAATGTATTAAGGAAAATTAATTTTCTTAAATGCGGAGTTAAAACGTTTAAATTCAAATAATACTACAAAGAGATCTCGTCCCTGACCGTAAGCTAACTCTTTATTTAGCTTCAGGACAGAAACATTATGAAACGACTTGCATTTTCAGGCGCGTCCTCCAAGAAAAATTGAATATGATGATGACAGCCTATCCAAATTTTAATTTTTGCTATTAATACTCCAAAGTACTGGGTTCGAATCTCATTTGATTCAAAAAAATATTTTATAACTAATTTTGAAAAATTGGTTTGAAGAGAAAATCAGTACTAGTTTACCGGTTGAACGGTGGTTTATAACCGAGTCACTTGGTCAATGCCGGATCGATTACTTAAGCGGTCCAATGTTGTAATCGGACTGGTTGATGGGCCAGTTTCCGAGCCTACCGATCAAACCGGCTGGGCCGGTCCGGTTTTAATAACACTGAATAAATCAGTTGAGAAAAAAATAAAAATAAATTGCATCTTCAGTTCTATGTTCAAGTTATACCTATATAATTGGTTTCCTTGAAGTTGTATAATTAGAGTGTTATTTCGTAACAGTGATCTATAGTAGCGTATACGTGTTTTTTTGTGTGTGCATATACGTGTTTCAAACACTACGTACTGGTCTACTTCCCTTTAATTTAAATGACAGACATAAAAAAGTTATTATTTCATTTGGAAACCTAATTTTCCTTTTATCCCTTTCATCTGTAACTCTGTTGCGTTCACAGAACTCGGGAATTTAAAGGTATTAAATATCATTAACTAGAATTCGTTAAAGGGTTTGATTTACTTGACTTACTAGGCTTTCTGCATGTGGAAGTGTTCATCACGGAGAGACGGGACAAAACTTTTTGCAAGATTCATAATCTTATGTACGGTTAGGAATTCTAGTTGCCAACTTGCAAATTATTTAGATTTAAGTTTTTTATTAGATTATTTGTTTAATTTTTACTATTATATTTGTTACAAGTCGTATTGATTGTCTATATAATTAATGTAGGGTTTATAAGGTGTTGGACACTCTCATTCTTTGAGCTAACTTTTGGTGTGATGACATTAAGATTCGTAACAATTGGTGTTTTCGATGAGAGTTGAGATCACGGAAAGAGCTATCTATAACCTGGAGTAAGGCGCAATACCTCCCAAAGAGGTGTTGTACCAAATATTGATAAGTAAGTGAAGCTGCAAAAAAAAAAAAAAAAAAGACTACCATCAAATTAGTATCGATAGAATGAAAGCTGCCGTGGATATCGACCTTTATAGGGTGGCATTATATACAGGAAGAGTGACCATTTTGCCACACTTGGCAAAAAAATTTACCAGACTACTACGCCAACAGTAAATTTTTCCAAAATGCCACGCTGCACCCTTAGCCGTCGTTGAAGAAGTCTGAAAATAATTAAGAGTTAAGATAAGATAATGCAAATTAGTTATATTTTCAGACTTCTTCAACGATGGCTAAGGGTGCAGCGTGGCATTTTGACAAAATTTACTGTTGACGTAACAGTCTGGTAAATTTTTTTGCCAAGTGTGACAAAATGGTCAGTCATGACAATTATATTGTAAATGAGACAATTTGCTTCGTTATCATGGCTGGAGGATAAGAGAGAATTCAATTATGATGTATTTGAAATTTGAAATTTCAAGCCATAAATATCCTTAATTGTTCAAGAAAAACTAAATACGCTAGCTAGTTAGTATTTATCAAATGATGGTAATTTAGTTGGCGTTAGTAACTGAGCAAATGAGAATATATGTTTGATTCTTTCCAGTATCATCTTTGTGAGAAAAATTTAAAACCTTAATCTTGGACCCATATCGATTCGGACTATTCGTGAAATGATGAACTTGTAATATTTCTAAAAAAAAAATATTTTACTCGTGCAGTAACGTGTACTCCACGTAAATAATCCGACGCATGTAAGAGATTTTCCATCCAATTAAATGCCAATGTACTTAAAATGAGTAGTTTAGAGTTAAGTTTTTTTCTTTTTTTCCCAAAAGAGTATACTTATATTAGCTGGTATTCAGATATTAATTTTTTTTGGAAAATTGTATTGAAATTAAATTATTTTGAATTGTCTTACAGGCGTGTTTTCTGCATCAATCAATTTAATGTATTACGGAAAATTAATTTTCTTAAATGCGGAGTTAAAACGTTTAAATTCAAATAATACTACAAAGAGATCTCGTCCCTAACCGTAAGCTAACTCTTTATTTAGCTTCAGGACAGAAACATTATGAAACGACTTACATTTTCAGGCGCGTCCTCGCAGAAAAATTGAATATGATGATGATAGCCTATCCAAATTTTAATTTTTTTTTTTTTTTTTTTGATAACACCAAATTTTAATTTTTACTAGTAATACTTCACAAACCCCGGTTCCTCTCTTTTATGTCCACGTTAATTTATATAATAAATTAAAGTATTTACTTTTGGGAGTAAGATAATCTTTTTATATGCTTTCTTTCTCCATTAAATATGCATTTTCTTCCTTTAAAAATCACATGGCATCTCTTATATTTTATCTTTCTTATTATGTTTTAGCACTTCCAATTCATCATCAGTCTTCTTATTTGTTTTCCTTATCATTTACAAATAAAGTCAACTTAGACGATTCCTAAATTTGCTTAAACAATTTACTATCGATTTCTTATTTAGCTGCTTATTAAATATCAAATTTTCATGAATAAGATTTAACAGATATTGTTGGATCATGGGTCAGGTATTTTCTAGTAATTCATATTTTTTAAATGGGGAAGGATAATTTTATAGCAATATAAGTTACATTTTTAATTTTGATAATTTATTCCACTTGCATCAAATGTCTCACGTGATGAATAAATTAGAATCGTTATATCCAAGTAAATCAATAATTAAATTTATTAAATACTTATATTTATATACTGGTATAAGTTAATCATTTCTCCTTTTGAATGGATTAAGTATATATTTTTATAATTTTAAATATTTTTCTTTTAATTTATCATTTTTAATTCTATCTAAATTTATTATGCATATTTTCTTTATAATCTTATTATTTTATTATTATTTTTCAAATTATATTATTACAATTTTAATAATGCATAAATATTTGATTTTCTGTTTGTAAATATGAGTTAATCGTGGGTGCTTATATTGTGTAGTTTAACCATGACATCTGTATAAAGAATTTTTCTAAGATTATGGTGTTCCCTCATAACACATATCTACCCCGTTAAATCTTTCTTAAATGTGTATAATCACATTGGGTAAGGTATATCACGACTAAAATGGTTAACTTTTCACTTTAATTTAGGAGGTATTTGGTAGAGAATTTTTTTTTAGATTCATGAAAATGTGATAATGATAATCCTATTTACTCACGTTTGGTATAAGGTTTCTAAATTTTTTTTTGGGAATCTTACTTTTCTCAGAATTTTATTTTGTGTATAATTTTCTTCCAAAATTCCATCGAAGAATATCACCAAGTATTTTTGGAATTTTAGGTGTTGGGAAAATGTTACACTTTTTTTGGAACAAAATTTCGATAATATTTTGCCTTACCAAATAAATTTTAAATAATATTTTTGAAAAAGTGATTTTTCCACTATATTCTTAAGAATCATAATTCTTGGACATAAAAAAATTTACCCTCTACCAAACATCATCTAGAAGTCCAAAACTTGATGTCTCTTTGTTCAAATGTAAACTAGCAGACCTGGCCCAAATATAATAGAGTTTAATTGGATAAAGGCTGCCATTGTGAATTTTTTCTAATAATTTTATACTACATAATTACATGATATTATGAAAAAAAATATAAATATATATAGATAAAAATTAAATCCTGCAATATATGTTGAATATTTATAAAATAATATTAGACGTTGGATAAGTATTTAAGTAGAAGTGTTAATTGATTCTAAATTATTTATTACCCACTGTCTGCATCACATAAGGTCAAGATAGAACTGAAAGTCAGTTTTATCAATTAAACTCACTTATTTATTAAGATATTTAAAGGGCGGAATAGACTCCCAGTTATTTCACCATCACTTAGGAGTTAACAATAAGAATATGTTTGGATGAGAGATTTCTAGAAATTCTATTGGTGAGAAAAAAAAATTATAAAAAAATTAGGGAAGAAAAAGTGCGGTCTATATCGTGTTTTAAAATCTCGTCTGGATTCCCGGGTCAACCCTAATTCCTTCTCTTTGAGGGTTGGGGTCAGCAGTTAGACTCTACATGTATATTGACCCCTCGAAATCTGGTCGGGACTCGGTGACTCTCGAGTCAAAGGGAGTCACTGCATTAAAAAAAAAATCACAAGAAACAACGTCGTTTTGCGAAGAAGAAAAAAATCGCTGCTAACCTAAATCTAAAATCCAAAAGTGAAGAACAAAATCAAATCTTTTCTTCTCTCCCAGACGTCTTCACCTCGGTGATTCCTCCTCCTCTTCTTTTCTCCGCCGTGGTGGTTCCTCCTCCTCTCCTTCGCGGCGCCACCTCTTCGGTCTTCCTTCTCTGTCGCGCCACTGCCTCTCCTCCTCTTTGGTGGTTCTTTTCTTCACTAATTCACTCTTTTTCTTGGTTAGTTTCTCTACTCTGAGCATGTCTGGTATTATTGTATTACTGTGCAATAATGTTTAAAGCTTTATCTAATCCTGATGTATTTACTCTCATATCAAGAAGACGGTAGATAAAAAATAATGCAAACTAAGACTTTTAAATTGTATCGCAACAATAGTGAATTGAGAAATGTGTTTTATACTTTGATATTTTGATACTTTGATTAGCTTGTGTAATATTGACTTATTGATGTAATTGATTGAATTATGTTACGTATATTTTGAATCTTTGATGATTGGTGGTTTAATTTTTTTGAATTTTTCATATAGAATATATATTCATTTTTTTAATATATAAAATCAGGTCAGCGAAGTGACCCCGTGACCCATCGATTGAACCCATGACCTCGGCCGAGTCGACAGTCGGGTCAAGTTTTTAAACACTGGGTCTAGAAGCTTTTTCTTTAAAAAAGATGAGAAAATTAAAAATTTATACTACAATAATCATTTTAATTTAACTAATATGCTTCATTTTCTTACTTTGGTGAATTTGTATCCAAGTGTTTACCTTTCATCATTCTTGTTTTCCTTATCCATTTTATCCGTTATTCCTTTCCTTTTGTTATCCAGCTAATCCTAAATAGGAAATTTCTTCAGTGATACGGCTCCTTTTCACTAAATAGGAAATAAAAATTCCATTTTTTTGTATAATTTCTTTTAAGTCCTAAAAAATTCCCTCTTTTAGTATAAATGTACCTATAATATATCTGTTGCATCAAAGCTTTTCTCATCCTAAATATTCCTTGGGTAAATGACTATTCACAAGGGACTCACGGAACTCCTCTTTCCCCAATTCAACAAGCACATTTTCATTGCAATGGAAGTAGGTATTCTCTTATTAAAGAAAGAAAAAAGAAAAGATATGAAAAAATAATAATTACAAAAATAAGGATAATATAAATATTTTATTTTATATTTGATATACCGAATATTCAGCATCTGTAGTAATAAAAATATTTACCAACCCAACAGGTTGCAAGTTCTTTCTCTGTTTCTTGGGGTTGACAAGTACAGATTTCAAAAAAATAATGGTAATAAATCCCCTTTGTGTTACACAAGATAACATAAGAATAAGAATAAAAATAATTATTAACCATTTAAATCCTAATAAAGGGTTATTATTTACTTATTTTTTATCTTAATATATGTGGAGTTGTTGACACTCCTATCCCATAAGATAATCTCATACATGTATACGAAAAAAAAGAAAAAAAGAAGATAATCTCATATATCAAATGAGAGGATTGATTAAAAAAAAAGGTTGTTGGGGTTGAGATATTGACATTTGACCTCAAGTGATTTCATCACATGTCCAACTCAATTCAAACACAACACTCCCTTTTTATATAACACTGCTCTTGAAATTTTGATCCAACAAAATTATCTGCTCCTCTGTATATTATCTATCTAGTTCTCTTATCCCTCTTTCTCTCTCACTCTCATGGAGTTCCTCTCTTTACTTTATGTGGTTCCAACATTGTACATCTGTTTCCTGATCTGGAGGTTGTTTGATCAGAGGAGGGACCAAGAGTGTTACTTATTGGATTACCAATGCTACAAGCCAACAGATGATAGAATGCTTGGGACAGAGTTTAGTGGCAAGATCATCACAAGGAACAAGAACTTGGGTCTCAATGAGTACAAGTTTCTCCTCAAAGCCATTGTTAGCTCTGGCATTGGGGAGCAAACTTATGCACCAAGAAATGTCTTTGATGGCCGTGAAGCAAACCCCACATTAATGGATGGGATATCAGAAATGGAAGAGTTCTTCAATGACAGCATTTCAAAGCTCCTTGCCAGGTCAGGGATTTCCCCTTCTGAGATCGATGTACTAGTTGTTAATATCGCTATGCTTACTTCTGTTCCTTCCTTATCTTCTCGTATCATTAACCATTACAAAATGAGGCATGACATAAAAGTTTACAATCTCACTGCGATGGGTTGTAGTGCTAGTCTTATTTCTTTGGACATTATTAAGAACATTTTTAAGTCCCAAAGAAACAAGTATGCCCTTTTGGTGACTTCTGAATCTCTTAGTCCAAATTGGTATTCTGGAAATGATAGATCAATGATCCTTGCCAATTGTTTGTTCCGTTCTGGTGGGTGTGTCATTCTCCTCACAAACAAAAGGTCCTTCAGGCACAAAGCCATGTTGAGATTGAAGTGCTTGGTGAGGACCCATCATGGTGCAAGAGAAGAGTCCTTTGGTTGTTGCATTCAAAAGGAAGATGAGCAAGGTAGGCTTGGGATTCATCTTGGGAAAACTCTCCCAAAGGCAGCTACAAGAGCTTTTGTTGATAATTTAAGGGTAATATCACCAAAGATTTTGCCAACAAGGGAGTTGCTCAAGTTTTTGGTTGTATCCTTCATCAAAAAACTGAAGAAAAATAGCTCCCCTAAGTCTTCAAGTGGGGGAATTATTACTGAATCACCATTGAACTTTAAGACTGGGGTTGATCATTTTTGCATCCATACAGGAGGAAAGGCTGTGATTGATGGCATTGGAATGAGCTTGAATCTCAGTGAATATGATCTTGAGCCAGCAAGGATGACACTGCACCGTTTTGGGAACACATCAGCTAGTAGCCTGTGGTATGTGTTAGGGTACATGGAAGCCAAGAAGAGGCTCAAGAAGGGTGACACTGTATTCATGATTAGTTTTGGTGCAGGCTTTAAATGCAACAGCTGTTTGTGGGAGGTAATGAAGGATTTAGGAGATGGAAATGTGTGGGAAGATTGCATTGATAACTATCCACCAGAGTCCTTGGTCAACCCTTTCATGGAAAAGCATGGTTGGGTCAATGAAGTTGAGGATCCAGACAACTATGAACTTCCAGATTTTCTCAAGTAAGGTTATATCTGGCTTTGCAGAAAGAAAAGAAAAAAAGACAAATTAAGTGTTATATCCAACACTAATTTTTTATTTTTATATCTCTTTTCAGGCCTTAATGTTTTTGTCCGTTACATTTTTCATTAAATTATACAATGGATTTTATTTATCTTATGTTGCAGGTAACTGTCCCCCTTTCCTGCAAAGAGAACAATACATGGGGCCATCACTTGTTTTATTTTTTTTAAAAAAAGTATTAAAATTTTCAATGTGTCTTGATATTAAAATAGTTTTCTTCTTACAAATGGAGAAAAGTATTTCCCATGTACAATTATTGTTGTTGAACCCCTTCCAAAGGGTTGATTACCCAATAAAGTGTGATGCTTCTAATATGACTGAAGCTTGCCACACTGTTATAAGGGTATTACGGTTGATTTCCTACTTTTGGTTTGCATTATTTGTTTAAGTGTGTTATAGTAATGGTTTTCATGAGTCCTGTTTAGCAGATTATGGGTTTTTCTTTTACAATGTATTCTGCCTTTTGTCAAATATAGTTAATTGTGAATTAATTTCCACCAGATCATGCTTAATTTCTCGTTTTTGAACATCCAATTTAAATTTCTAGACTAGGAAAGCCTCTGTTTTATGCGTTCTTCTTGTCACGGTGCATGCTATTTTGTTTAGTTCGAATCTAGAAGTGATGTAATCTACCTAAATTTTTTTTCACTAGACTAATCCTATGATTTAGTAATAATGTATTTCATTTTACTTTAGAGGAAGTAATGCTATGTGTTATCGACTCGATCCATGTCCTAACAACTCTACCAATAGCAAGATTGGATAAGGATATCACGATCATATAATCTGGAGTGGATCAAGGGATAAGATCTCTAACCCCATCAATCAAGGTAAATGTCATATCAATTGGAGATTTTAAAGACCCAAGCCCACAAAGGTAATCCTTATAATAATAGGCTAAAGACCTCAGGTATGCACTTTTAAACCTATTTACTATTAGTGCCAATACTATGCACACAGACATCTTGGCTATGTTGGGAACTCGGTTCCCTCAACTCTGCGAAGAACCCTTTTAGCGAAAGTCAATCAACAAGATTCTGGATCTTAGATCTCGGCAATCTTAACTCGGCCTAAGCTTCACCAGGTCGAGCAGCGCAATGGAAAAACAAAACAAAAAACACAAAGAAGAGAGAGAGAGAGAGAGAGAGAGAGAACTCAAGCAGATTTTAACGTGGAAAAATATTCTCCAATGTAGAAGTAAAAACTCACGGGACCTAGTCCAGTTCAAATTTTCACTATGATAATAATGGGTACAAAGAATCAACCTTCACCAAAGTGGTGGTTCACTTAACCTCTCCAACAATGGTGATAATCAAACTTCTCTAAAGATGTTTCACTCAAACTCTCTAGAGGTGCTCTCAAATGCAAAGCTCAAAACTTTACTCACAAATCTCTCAAGTGTCACTCAAGAGTCTCTTAATAATCTTCTTCTATAGCCTCTACCCATAACTAATGAATATATAGAGGAGGTGGAATCTAGGGTTTAGGGTTTTTAGGAAACTCCTTAATGAGCTTGGGCTTAGCATTGAAGGAGAAAGCTCAACAAATCTCCCCCTTCGACTTTAATGCGTCGGCTTCAGCAACCGGCTCCTTCGCAGTAGTCTTCAAATTTCCTTGTTGGAACCGGCTTCGTCATCATGTTGGACCAAATTTGGTCAGTGTGCATTTTGACGAGTTCGAGCTCTCCATCTTCCATCACATCCTAGATCCAGTGATACTTCACACCAATGTGCTTAGTGCGGGAGTGATAGGTCAAATTTTTCGCAAGATGAATTGCGCTTTGATTGTCATATCCTAGCTCATACTTATCTTGATCATGGACAAGTTTTATGAGGAACTTCTTCATCCACAGCATCTCTTTGCTTGCCTCAGTCGCGGCAATGTACTTAGCCTTGGTTGTCGATAGTGCAACACACTGTTGAAGTCTTGATTGCCAGGAGATAGCTCCTCCCATAAAAGTCATCAAGTATCCCGTCGTCGACTTTCTTGAGTCAGCGTCTCCCCCTAAATCAGCGTCCGAGTAGCCTTGCAACTCGGCTCTACCTTCTCCAAAACAGAGGCATAAGTTGGTCAGACCTCGAAGGTACTTGAAGATCCACTTCACTGCTTCCCAGTGCTCTTTGTCGGGGATTGACAGATACTGACTCACCATTCCAACAGCATATGCCAAGTCGGGTCTAGTGCAAACCATTGCATACATCAAGCTTCTGACAGCGGATTGGTACGAGATCTTCAGCATATCATCATTGTCTTCATCAGATCTTGGACATTGCTTCTGGTTCAGCTTTATGTGTCCGACTATGGGGTGCTTACTGTTTTGACTTTGTCCGTGCTGAATCTCTTCAGAATATTCTCAATGTATTTTTCTTGACTTAGCCACAATAGCTTCTTTTGTCTATCTCGGATAATCTTGATTTCGAGTATCTTCTTTGCAGGGCTGAGGTCCTTCATTGCAAAGGACGAGTTTAATGCCTTTTTCAGGGCGGATATCCTCGATTTTTCTTTTCCTACAATAAGCATGTCGTCAACATATAACAACAAAATCAGAAAATCTTCGGCCTCATACCTCTTCATAAATACACAGTGGTCAGCCTCTGTCTTCTCAAACTTGTGATCAGTCATTAAGGATTCAAACTTCTTGCACCACAGCCGAGGTGCTTGCTTCAAACCGTATAGACTCTTCTTCAACCAGCATACCAAGTCTTCTTGTTATGGAGCTCGAAACCGTTCAGGTTGCTCCATATATATCTCTTCTTCTAAATCACCGTGAAGGAATGTCATCTTCATGTCCATTTGTTCTACCTCGAAGTCCATCAAAACTGCCATGGCTAATACGGTTTGGACCGAGGTCATTTTCACCACGGGAGAAAAGATCTCCTCAAAGTCTACTCCTTTATTCTGATTGCAACCTTTCACTACAATCCGGGCTTTGTATCTCGGCTTCTGCCCATTTTCTTCATTCTTAATCTTGTAGACCCATTTATTTTTCAGAGCTCGTCTTCATTTAGGCAACTCGATTAGCTCATATGTCTGATTTTCGTGCAGAGACTTCATCTCGTCTTGTATTGCCTTCTCCTATTCTTCTTTGTCAGAGCTCTTCATTGTCTCATCATAACTCTGAGGCTCACCATCTTCAGCAACAACGGTGTATTCATCAGGTGGGTACTTTGTAGATGGTCTTCTTTCTCGAGTTGGATATCTCGGCTTTTCTTCAGCTTGAGAACCCGGTTCATCATTCTCATCCCAGATCTCATCATCAACTCGGACCACAATATCTTGGTCATCATCAGCTTGTTGTTAGTCATCACTTTCTTCATTCTCTTGATTTTCTCCCCTTGCTTCAGCTCGGACAGGAGGGATGGATTCTTCGCGTCTGACAATAATCCGAACTTTGGACTTCGAGATGTCATGAATGGTCTCATCTTCATGAAAGATCATATCTTGGCTTCTCACTATCTTCTTATTGATTGGATCCCAAAGTCGAAAACCAAGCTCGAATTTTGATGAACCGAGATAAATACATTCCTTTGTCTTTGCATCGAGCTTTACCCTTTCATCTTTAGGGATATATACAAAATCTCGGCATCCAAACACCTTCGGTTGATCATAGGCCGCTTTCTGACCTGTCCAGACTTCTTCTAGAATTTCTCCTTCAAGTGGCCGTGATGGTGAGAGGTTGATCAAGTAACAACAGTTCTGACGGTTTCTCCCCATAATAATTTCGGCAATCCGACATTGGATAGTATAATACCCCGTGTATACCCAGTTTTTTAACATGTCATCGTATTTAGCCACGCTTAATTTAAAAATGCGGAATATCTTTTTCTTTTCAATTATGACGTCATTATACTTAGCCAAGTTGATTACTTAATCATTTTCATAAAAACATCGCCTGTATGTAAATTGCAAAGACAGCTAACTGAAATACCTTAATATATAAATAAAGTGAGTATCTATGTCACAGGACTACAACACGTAGCCTGGACAATATCCTGATACATTATTACAACTCATAACTAAAAACAAGACATCGTCAATCAATGTGGCATGGACAAACCCCATGCTCACCAAATAAGGCAAAAAAGCCCAACAACAGTCTCAACAGCAACATCATAATAATAACTAAAGCTAAACGCATAAAAGCAACAGGCATATCCAGCATCCAACATGTTAGCAATTAACAGCAATATCTAATTCAGCTCTGGCCTCCTACCACTGGAGGTCTCAACCCCTGGGTTACCTGAACCTGAAATAAGTGTCCCCAAACGTGGGGTGAGATCTCTAAATAAGAAATCTCAGTAAGACAAGGGGTCCTCAAGGATCTTCCACCCCAAGCTCACTTACATGTGCAATATAAGTTCAAAAGCAGTAATTCCAATATAAGTTCCAAAACTATGTATTGCAACAGATATTCATGCCATGTGTGTCAATACTATTCTACTGGCCAGAGAAATGCAGGAATACGTCTATTACCTACAGTTAGTACAAGGAACATCGTTTGCACCTCACCCACAGCCTCACCCTATTGTATGTACCACATACTCAGGCTTACCGTATAGGTGGAACACCACATGCATATCATAAAGGCACTTGCATATAACAACTCAACAGCATTTTACAAATCAATATATCATGAAAACAACATCATGCATATAACCATACCCCTAAGGGACATGGTGGAACCAACAATGGCTAAACCGAGGACACGAAAGCTTACCTTGCAAGCTGGCTACCCAAGCCAAGAGTCCGCACAAACTCAAAGTCTAAACACAACAGAATCACAATCTATGGAGGTTCAAACTCAACAGAAAAGTAGGCTCTTGGAGCTCTCCAAACTGACCCAAAACTCAGGTTCAACAAAGCCACGAAAATGTATCACAAGGTTGGACCTTTCTCCATTAAAATGGCACCATGAAGCTCAAAAGTGCCAAGAAGATGATCCCTCACACCAAACTCAGAAATACAGCCCTAAAACCACACCAAGACAGAACCAAAACTCAGCAAACAGGGACCTTTCACTCACACAAGCCTTGCTCTCACTCACCTAAACCACTTTCATGAAGGAACTATGAACAAAGATGGTCTCTTTGGTGGAGTTTGTGAAGAAGAAGGCTATGGAATGGGAGGGGTAGGGTGGCAGCTGATGAGTGATCGGTTTTCTTCACGTAGGCAGCCAAAATTTTGGCCTAGGGTTTAGTGCCAAGCCTATTTATAGGCTCACTTAAGCTTAATCGCACAGTATTAGCATTAATAGTTATGCTTATCGTTTTAATCTCAAAATTCATATTCTGAACCTAGCCATTTTTCTAGGATTAGTCATATTATTATTTTAATTTTTCGCAACACTTTTCTGGTACGCATTTTGACACTGACAGTATTAGTTCAGGCATCAATTCTCATTATTTTGACCTGAAACTTGTTTTACAAATCCTATATAATATTCTAGGAATATTCATGCACTTATTATAATTTTCCGGGATACTTCATCGGTACGCATTTATACCGAGTAGCAGAACCGGTATCTGCACTTTTCGTCAGAAAAGCGACTTTCAGCATTATTAATCACTTACCATAATTATTTAAGCCTCATAATAATTATTAGGGTTAATTATGGAATTATTTACTAATTTCACATAATTAATTAATTAATTTCCTTAATTTACGGTGCGGGTTCTTACAGATAGCATACTTCAGACCTTTTCTTCAATAGTCCGGTTCATCCTCTCAACAAGTCCATTCAACTGTGGAGTCTTGGGAGGCGTCTTCTCAAGTCGGATCTCGGCCGCTCTACAGTATGCATCAAATAGGCCGCAATACTCACAATCATTTCAGATCTGACCACCTTCAATTTCTTGCCAATCTCCCTTTCAACTAGGGGTGTAAATAGGCTAGGCTTTGGCTTAGATATGCCAGACATGTGTAAAAAAATATTGGGTATGGCTCGGCCTATTACCTTACGTAGGCCCCAAATTACAAGTCTGGCCTGACCTATATTTAAAAAATAAAAGCCTTAGCCTTGGCCTGTTAGCCTGTTTAAACTTATTAAACATTCAACAATTAAAAGAATAACTAAAATAATGTTATTAAATTATTCAAAATTATTAAAATAATAATTTTAATTATTATATTTTAAATAAATAATATCATATAGGCCGACCTGTAGGCTTATAGGCCCAACATGTACAAAAAAAGAGTATGACCTATTTTCTAAATAAGTTTTTTAAAAGTCTAGGCATGTTCTATTTTACTATTTATAATAGGCCATGTCTGGCCTAATATAGGCTAGGTCGTAGGCCCCTGTAGGCTGGCCTAGCCTATTTACACCCCTACTTTCAACCATTGCACGAAATTCTTTAAAGGATTGGAGTACCTGGTCTTTAGACTTTAACAAATATACTCATACTTTGCATGAGTGGTCATCAATGAAAGAAACAAAGTACTGAGCTCCTCCTAGAGATCTCTCCGACATGGATCAGACATCAATATGGACAAGGTCAAGAATATACTTGCGTCTTCTGGGTTAGTCCGCTTTCACGAAAGAAACCTAGTGCTGCTTTCCAGCTAGGCAGTGCGTGCAACTTTCCAACGCTTCACCTTTCAACCCAGTCAATACTTGGATTTGGAGCCCTTTCATGCTCATGCGGCCGAGGCGCTTGTGCCACAACTCCAAGTTATGTCCATCCCGAACAGAATTGGCTTCTTCACCATTTATCTTTCCCGCATCACATACAAGGATCTTTCCTTCTTACCTCGGGCAACAATCAAGTTTCCCTTGGTCAGCTTCCATCTACCACCACCGAAGTAGTTCACTAACCCGGCATCATCAAGCTTGCCTACTGAGATTAGGTTCAGTCGCATGTCAGAAACATGTCTTACATCTTTCAACACAAGTCGGCACCCAACATCCGTGGTCAGGGTCACATCACTGACACCAACAATCTTGCTGGTCACTTGATTTCCTATCTTCACGACTCCAAAATCACCACCTCGGTAAGAGAATAAAAAACCTTTGTGTGGAGTAACGTGAAAGGAGGCACCAGAGTCAACAATCCAGGTGCAGTCATCATATGAAACATTCAAATAATTGTCTTCTCCGAGAAGAAATATCTCGGCATCCGAGTTGGCAGCCACCACAGTGGTGCTCTTATCTTCCCTCTTCTTGGGAATAATGTGATCCAGCTTAACAGAGCCATTCTTCTCGTCATTCTGCAGAGTCCTGCAGTCTGGCTTCTTATGCCCTGGCTTCCCACAATAGAAGCACTTCAACTCATATTTCGGCTTTGATCAGCCTCTGAACTTTTTTCGTCTGTCACGATCTCGACCCTGGCTCTTACTTCTACCCCAGAAGTCAGATTTTCCTTTGTTCTCAGCAACGTTGGCCTCAGACGTGCTAGAAACACCTTGTTCTCTTCTCCCAGCTTCTTCGTTCAGGAGACTATCTGTTACGACATCCATCTTCAATTTTTCTTCTGGAGCCGAATTACTCAAAGTCACCACCAGAGTATCGCAGCTTTCTGGCAGCGAGCTTAACAACAGCAAAGCCTGCATCTCGTCATCACTTTTCATCTCGGCTTTATACAACTGATTGACAATACCTTTGTAGGTGTTCAATCATGCTCATACTGTCCTTGTATTCCAGCTTAACAAGTCGGCGAACCAGATGTGCTTTGTTCTTGGGAGTCTTCTTCTGAATCATGGACTCCAGCTTCGTCCACAACTCGTACGCGTTCGTGAACTCGGACACACGCTCAAAGAGGCTTTTGTCTATGTATTTCCTAATTGTAGCTACAGCCTTACTACTCAGAATCTCTCACTCCTTATCGGTTTTGCATGTCGATCTCTCATCAAGGATAATGGGCTCATGTAAATCTTTGCAGTAGAGATGATCTTCCATCATCGATCTCCAATAAGTGAAATTGTATGTGGTTAGCTTGAATATATCTCTGTCGTGGGTTATGCCACTGGTCTCCATCTCGTCTCCCTCAGAACCCGTCGAACCAAGCTCTGATATCACTGTTGGGAACTCGGTTCCCTCAACTCGGCTAAGAAGCCTTTTCGCGGAAGTCAATCAACAAGATCCTGGATCTCGGATCTCAGCAATCTTAACTTGGCCTGAACTTCACCAGGTCTGGCAGCGCAGCCAAAAAACAAAAAAACACAAAGGAGAGAGAAAAAAAATACAAGCAGATTTTAACGTGGGAAAACCTTCTCCAATGAAGAAGTAAAAATCCACGTGACCTAATCCAGTTCAAATGTCCACAATTATAATAATGGGTACAAAGAATCAACCTTCACCAAAGTGGTGGTTCACTCAACCTCTCCAAAAATGGTGATAATCAAACTTCCCTAGAGATGTTTCACTCAAACTCTCTAGAGGTGCTCTTAAATGCAAAGCTCAAAGCTTTACTCACAAATCTCTCAAATGTGACTCAAGAGTCTCTCAATAATCATTTCTATAGCCTCCACCACAACTAATGAATATATAGAGGAGGTGGAATTTAGGGTTTAGGATTTTTAGGAAATCTCTCAATGGGCTTGGGCTTAGCATTGAAGGAGGAAGCCCAACAGGCTATTCGCCTATTGCTTGTGCGCGGTGATTGAAATATTGGTTCTACGCCAATTAGATATCTCTCTCGTAGATATTTCTGAGCGCATACCTATGCGGTAATATTTACGGTCTACCCAGGACCAAACACTACGCAATTAGAAAAATTTATCATAATTTAGTTAGAATTTGTATAAATCAAATTGGTGAAGAAAAATATCAATATATATATATATATATGGATTTAGCGGATGTACAATGACTGGATCTAAGGTTTGGTGCGGTCAAAAGTTATAACTGTATACTACATGTAGTACATAGTTATAATATTAAAGTTATGTTTTTTCTCTTTCTTCAAAAATTTAACTATGTACTACTAGTAGTACATAGTTATAATATTAAAGCTTTTTTTTTCTCTCTACTTAGTAATTTTTCATATAGTTATCGGGTGACGTAGGAGAGAAAAAATAACTTTAATATTATAACTATGTACTACCTGTAGTACATAGTTGAATTTCTGAAGAAAGAGAAAAAAATACAACTCTAATATTATAATTATGTATTACCCGTAGTACATAGTTATAATTTTTTGAACGCACCAAACCTTAAATCCAGTTACATGACAAATCATTTTGCATATATATATATATATATATATATATGGGAAAAATATTTTTCTGGCAACTTGAGATAAGTTTATCTCCAGTCACCCCAAAACTACGTCGTTTTGTTTATTTATTTCCTTATATTAATTGATTAACCTTTGAATGGTTATGATTCCATTTTTCTCTCTTTTCCTTTATCACCATTGATCCATCTTTGTATGGTTATGATTTAGTAGCTAGAGATAAAATTATCTCAAGCAGCTTGAGAAACGATAAGCCCTATATATATATGGGCTTATCGTTTCTCAAGCTGTTTGAGATAACGTTATCTCCGGCCACTAAATCATAACCATACAAAGATGGATCAATGGTGATCAAGGAAGAGAGAGAAAAAGGGAATCATAACCATTCAAAGGTGAATCAATTAATATAAGGAAATAAATAAACAAAACGACGTAGTTTTGGAGTTGCCGGAGATAAACTTATCTCAAGCTGCCGGAGAAATGTTTTTCCCTATATATATATATATATATATGAAAATTGGGTGTCATGTAACTGGATACAAGCTTTTGTCCGGTCAAAACATTATAACTATGTATTATGGTTAGTACATAGTTATAATATTAAAATTGTTTTTTTTTTCTTTCTTCAAAAATTTAACTATGTACTACAATATTAAACTTTTTTTCTCTTACGTCACCCGTCAACTGTTTGTGAAAAGTTACTGAGGAAAGAGAAATTTTTTTTTAATATTATAACTATGTATTACATGTAGTACATAGTTATATTTCTGAAGAAAAACAACAACTTCAATATTATATAACTATATATTATCCGCAGTACATAGTTATAATTTTTGACCGGACAAACCCTTGTATTCATTACATTCGCTTAACCTATATATATATATATAGGAAAAAATATTTCTACAACCACTTTAGATAAGCTTATCTACAGCTACCCATTTATAACTATGTTCTCCCAGGAGAACAAAGTTATATCATTAAAGTTGCTTTTTTTCTCTCTCCACGTCAGGAGACAGTTTCTGAAAAATAAATGAGGAGAGAGAAAAAAAAAAGCAACTTTTAATATTATAACTATGTTCTTCCGGGAGAACATAGTTATAAAGGGTAGTTGTAGATAAGCTTATCTAAAGTGACTGCAGAAATGTTTACCCCATATATATAGGGTAAACATTTCTGCAGCTGCTGAACGTGCAGAAATCAAATACTTGTCATATATATACTTGAAAGCATTAAATGCGAAGAATCATAACCATACAAATGATGAAAGCATTAAATGTATAAGACCCATATTTTTTTTTTCTCTCTCTTCTCTTCAATGATCCCATTGAGTCCCTACATTTTTATGTGTGTCTAGGAAATAATTGTATCTCCTATAATATAAGAAACATTAACACCACACACACATATATATATATATAGACACTTTTTAATATATTTTTATTATTAAATAAACTTTATACTAATCCCTTTAAAAAAAAATAAACTCAAGGTATTTAATAAGATTAATATAAAGTTTTATCTTGTCCCTTCTTTCTCTCTCTAGCTATACGGATAGGTTTGCAAAAGCCCTAGAAAGTAAACGCACGAAATTGACGAGGTAATTTTAATTTGAATGAGCAGTGGGTTCCTTTACTAACGGAGGTTTTTTTTTACAAGGTTGATGCCTTATAGGAGATATTATTATTATTGAGACTGACTCGTTAGATTATATTTTCAATTATTTTTATTTTTATTTTAAAATATGATTCTAAATATGTTTTAATTAACATAATTTAAATCATTTATATTAATAGATTCTAAATTAATTATTATCCACTGTCTGCATCACATAAGGTCATAGATCTGAAAGTCAGTTTTATCAATCAAACTCACTTATTTAATAATATATTTAAAGGGCCGAATAGACTCCCAGTTATTTCACCATCACTTAGGAGTTAACATTAAGAATATATGTTTGGATGAGAGATTTATAGAAATTCTATTGGTGAGAGAAATTTTTGTATAAAAAAATTAGGAAAGGAAAAAGTGTAGTCTATAAGCTTTTTCTTAAAAAAAAAAAAAAAGAATGATAAAATTAAAAATTTATATTACAATAATCGTTTTAATCTAACTAATATGCTTCATTTTCTTACTTTTGTGAATTTGTAACCAAGTGTTTACCTTTCATCGTTCTTGCTTTCCTTATCCATTTTATCCGTTATTCCTTTCCTTTTGTTATCCTGCTAATCCTAAATACAGCTTAGGTGTTTGACCATTCACAGGGGACTCACAACTCTTCTTTCCCCAACCCAACGAGCACATTTTCATTTAGGTATTTCTTTCTCTTGGGGTTGACATAAGAGTTCCAAAATATCCAAAAGTTGGTCATAAGTCCAGATTCCAAAATACACAATAAAAAAAAAATGGTAATAGATCCCGTTTGTGTGACACAAGATAAAATAAGAATAAGAATAAAAACAAAAACAAAAATTAACCATTTAAATAAGAATTAAGGGTTATTATTTTCTTATTTTTTATCTTAATATAGTTATGTGGAGTTGTGGGCACTCCTATCCTACAAGATAATCTCATATATCACATGAAAGGATTTTAAAAAAAGGTTTGTTGGGGGTTGAGAAATTGACATTTCATCTGTCATTTCATCACATGCCCAACTCAATTCAAACACAACACTCCCTTTTTATATAACACTGCTCTTGAAATTTTGATCCAACAAAATTATCTGCTCCTCTGTATATCATCTATCTATTTCTCTTATCCCTCTTTCTCTCTCACTCTCATGGAGTTCCTCTCTTTACTTTATGTGGTTCCAACATTGTACATCTGTTTCCTGATCTGGAGGTTGTTTGATCAGAGGAGGGACCAAGAGTGTTACTTATTGGATTACCAATGCTACAAGCCAACAGATGATAGAATGCTTGGGACAGAGTTTAGTGGCAAGATCATCACAAGGAACAAGAACTTGGGTCTCAATGAGTACAAGTTTCTCCTCAAAGCCATTGTTAGCTCTGGCATTGGGGAGCAAACTTATGCACCAAGAAATGTCTTTGATGGCCGTGAAGCAAACCCCACATTAATGGATGGGATCTCTGAAATGGAAGAGTTCTTCAATGACAGCATTTCAAAGCTTCTTGCCAGGTCAGGGATTTCCCCTACTGAGATCGATGTACTAGTTGTTAATATCTCTATGCTAGCTTCTGTTCCTTCCTTATCTTCTCGGATCATTAACCATTACAAAATGAGGCATGACATAAAAGTTTACAATCTCACTGGAATGGGTTGTAGTGCTAGTCTTATTTCTTTGGACATTATTAAGAACATTTTTAAGTCCCAAAGGAGTAAGTATGCTCTTTTGGTGACTTCTGAGTCTCTTTGTCCAAATTGGTATTCTGGAAATGACAGATCAATGATCCTTGCTAATTGTTTGTTCCGTTCTGGTGGGTGTGTCATTCTCCTCACAAACAAAAGGTCCTTAAGGCACAAGGCCATGTTGAGATTGAAGTGCTTGGTGAGGACCCATCATGGTGCAAGAGAAGAGGCCTATGGTTGTTGCATTCAAAAGGAAGATGAGCAAGGTAGGCTTGGGTTTCACCTTGGGAAAACTCTCCCAAAGGCAGCTACAAGAGCTTTTGTTGATAATTTAAGGGTAATATCACCAAAGATTTTGCCAACAAGGGAGTTGCTCAGGTTTCTGGTTATGTCATTCATCAAAAAACTGAAGAAAAGTAGTTCACCTAAGTCTTCAAGTGGGGGAAATATTACTAAATCACCATTGAACTTCAAGACTGGGGTTGATCATTTTTGCATCCATACAGGAGGAAAGGCTGTGATTGATGGCATTGGAATGAGCTTGGATCTCAGTGAATATGATCTTGAGCCAGCAAGGATGACACTGCACCGTTTTGGGAACACATCAGCTAGTAGCCTATGGTATGTGTTAGGGTACATGGAAGCCAAGAAGAGGCTCAAGAAGGGAGACAGAGTATTCATGATAAGCTTTGGTGCTGGCTTTAAATGCAACAGCTGTTTGTGGGAGGTAATGAAGGATCTAGGGGATGGAAATGTGTGGGAAGATTGCATTGATAACTATCCACCAGAGTCATTGGCCAACCCTTTCATGGAAAAGTATGGTTGGATCAATGAAGTTGAGGATCCAGACAACTATGAACTTCCAGATTTTCTCAAGTAAGGTTATATCTGGCTTTGCAGAAAGAAAAAGAGAAAAAGACAAATTAAGGGTTATATCCAACTCTAATTTTTTATTTTTAGATCTCTTTACAGGCATTGATGTTATTGTGCATTACATTTTTCTGTAAAATATACAATTATTGTTGTTGAACCCCTTCCCAAGGGTTCATTACCCAATAAGGTGTGCTGCTTCTGATATGACTGAAGCTTGCCACACTGTTACAAGGGTATTATGGTTAATTTCCTACTTTTGGTTTGCATTATTTGTTGAAGGATTTGAGATTTTTCGTATTATAGGAAATAAAATTATCTTATATTTATATATATATATATATATATATATATATATAAATTTGTGAGATTTATATGGAGCCAAGTGAAAAGAAGAGAGAGAAAAAAAAATAAGCTCCACCTAGTTTTATATATATAGGAGATAAAATTATGTAATCTTTGTTTAAATGTGTTATATTAATGGTTTTCGTGAGTTCCTGTTTAGCAGATTATGGGTTTTTCTTGTACATCGTATTCTGTCTTTTGTTAATGAGAAATATTACTCTCATTTTACATAAGATTACTTCTCTCCTATTCTCTCATTTCGATTTCTGCATCTTACTCTTTTCTTTTTTCTTGTAATGGTGAGATCCACCTATTTTATCTCTACAACATAAGATACCTATCTTATGTTGAAGGAGAATAATAAAACCCTTTCTTAATACAGCTTTTCCTTTTGTCAAATAATACAGCTTTTGCCACAGTGAATGTTATTTTTCAGTCGAATCTACGATCTGATACAACTTATTTAAATTTGTCGTCACTGGACTAATCCTAATAATTTATCACTGTACATGTTATTTTACTTTAGAGCAAGTAATGCTACGCAATTAGAAAATTTTATCATAATTTAATTAGAATTTGACTTAATCAGAATAATATATATATATATAGTTCATTTTTTCTACGGTCAATGTAAATAACTTATCTACAGTGAGCTCAAAACGACGTTGTTTTGAGGCAGAAATCAATGTATTTTTGTAATTATAATTTATTTCAGGGTTATAATTATCTTTTTCCTTATAAGTTTTTAATTTTTCAACCCAAAACGACATCGTTTTGGGAGCGAATGTAAATAACTTATCTACATTCACTTTAGAAACATTAAAGTCATATATATATTTTGACACTTTTTAAATATTTTGTTATTAAATAAACTTTTATACTAATCCCATTAAAAAAATAAACTAAGTCATTTAATAAAAAGTTGAGAAAGTTAAAAAAAATTGTTTAGATGTAAATAAGTTTTTTAAGCAAATTTTTTCCAAACCCCTACCAAATATGATATCCTTTCAATCTCATCCCCACTTTCCTAAACAACAAAATAAAATCCCCTAGCAACACGCGGTAGTGTTTGGTTGGGGAGAAGTTAAAGCTTTGTTGGCTAAGTGCATGTGGGAATCTAAGTAAACTACGTTTGGTTGAGGATTTTTGAAAAATATACCCATCAAACCCACTTGCCCTGCAATGCAAGAAGAAGTGTAAAAATTGGATTTGAAGACCGTTGAAGAAGCCGTTTCAACAGGTGGTATTGGTTTAGGAAATCGAATATGTGAAAAAGGTGGAGAATGGGGTGACAAATATACCCCTCCTTCTTAGCTTCAACAGGTGCAAGAAGAATGTGCAAACACAAAATGCTGTTTCAAATCACCGATGCTGTTAGCTTCATTTCCACGCCATTTGCGTGGGATTGCAGTGACTCTCCTTCATTTGGCGCAACCTTGCGTGAAATTCTTGGCTTTTAACATCAAAGTTGGCGCCATTAGCTTGAAGTTGACGCTAATGGCGTCAACTTGGCGCAGCTAGCGTGGGAGTGGGAGAGATGGCAAACATAAACAGAGACGGAGACGGAGTGGGAGAGAGACAGAGATGGCAAACATAGACAGAGAAAGACGTTGTGGATGTTGTCGTTGGGTCAATAAATTTGTAAAATAAAAGGGTTATTTAGTCGGAGAGTTATTTTGTAATTTCACTAAATTTACCCATCAATATTTTATCTTCAACCAAACACACATTCAAGAATTTCACATAATTTTCCTCGTAAATTTTTACTCAACCAAACAACTTTTTTTACATTTTCCTACCAAACTCACTTTCCAACCATTTCCCTATCAATTACATTTCCTTATTATTCAAAAAATTTCTCCTGAACCAAACGCTCCCTAAAATTAATATAAAGTTTTATCTACCATTCATATTTAAAAAATTAAATTACAAATATAAAAGCTGTCGCCCTGTGTCGAAACTTAAACCACTTGTTTTTGTCCCTTCTTTCTTTCTCTACGGATAGATTTGCAAAAGCCTTAGAAAGTAAACGCACGAAATTGACAAGGTAATTTTAGTTTGAGTGAGGCTTTTGAGCCGTGGGCTTTATTAATGGAGTTTTTTTTTTTTTCATAAGGTTAATGCATTATAAGAGATTTTAGATAATAACACTATTAATTTTGGTAATTGTCACTACAAATTTGTGTGTACGAACTTTATTCAAATACACACTAATCATAATTCGCAAACTATGCCTGGGGGTATCAAATTATTTTAAAATAAAGGACCACTTTTAGAGCTGTTAAAACTTAAAACCACATTTGTCCAATTATCCAAAACATCAATAAAACAGATTCAAGTTTAAGTTCATCAAATTAAATTTTTAGAACTTGTATTATATAGGAGTGAGTGCAATTAAAACTACAATTTATTAATCAAGAACATGTTCTAAATGATAATAGTCCTAAAAAGTGTCCCGAACTGAATGGCATTAAAAAAAAGGATAAAGAAGAAGATCACAAGTAATGAAAATATCTGCAGAGAATTGTCATTTGAAACAACAGGGTTCATGTGTTGCCTTCTATTCACAAACACAATAAATTAGGTTATTCACATATGGAAAAAAACTGGTGATGGCCCCCCAGCATCCGTGGGACTTGCTGAGCTGCAAAACTGGCCTCCATAGACATGCATTAAATTTCTAACAGCATCCCATAATTCATTGTTGGTCCTTGATGTCTACAACTACAGGTTGTTGTTACTCATTTTAAAAGTTTCAAACAGAAACAGTTTCAAGTTTCAACTGTTCTAATTATGACTCGTTGAAAGTTTTTGCCTATTACATAATGGAGTTAATTGCATATACCTTTGTTAATTTCATATTAGCTCCTTCCTTGTGTCTGATATGTAATTTCCTCCATTGTATAAAAAAAATGTCATGAAAATATAATTTTTTTTCTAACTTTGAAATAATTATTTATATTATAAGCAACTGGTGTACACATTGAATATAATGAATCTGAAAATTAAATTTATTGGTAACTGTTGTGCTTTTTTAGTTTTAATATATTTCAAGAAGTTAATACACAATGAGTATGTAATTTGATTTGCTCTTTCATCACATTAGATTTTCCCAGCTGAACTCACTAGCACGGAAAAATTTATAATATCACGGTTGCATCTACGACAAGTCAATGATATTGCACCATGTCAACAACTTTTTTTAAAGAAAGAAAATAAAAAAAGCTATTTTTATATTTTACATTAAATCTTAATAGTCAGACTTAAGACTTAGTATAAAATACACTATCGCATCAAATTTTTAATATCATCATTGTACCGAAAATGCTCTCCACTAGCACAGTACAATAATACTGTTTGTGAGATGATTTAAACAGAAAATTGATATTTATATAATCTATCAAGACAAGAACTTCGCATATCGCTTATATATGCATATGAACATTAATAGAAAAAAAATGTGAGACCTTGTAGTGAATAGCATTACTAAAATACAATATTTATACTAGTATAGTGTTGCACAATTTATAGTAAAACAGTTACGCAAATATTCCAAATTTTGTGAGAACAAATCAAGCACTAAAAAGAATAACTAGGACTTCCCCAAAAGAATGTTTGACATCAATAGACCTATTGCAAACTACAGTGTTCCTCTCTTCCGAGGGTCAATTTGAATAGTTAAATCAACAGTTAGGTACATATAATTTTGTCAAGACAGCAAGTAGAATGGTAACTTCCCTTTTTAACTTTTCAGGTCCATTTTTGGATGATGGGGTGGGATGAGATGAGCTATTCCACTTTTAAACGCTGAATAGGATGCATCAGATACAAAAGGTAAAAGAAGGGGGTGAAGGGAAATAATGAAGAATTTGATGGTGTCAGATAAAGGACAAAAAAAAAGAAACAGAGGCTATAAAGAAAAGAGAGATAAAATAAAGAGAGCAACACATGCAGTACAATCCATTATTAATTCAGCATTTGCAGAAACCACCCAACAAAGTAATAAATGTTTGGAAACAAAAGAAACCCCACGGGTTGGACCAATCCAAAACACGAAAGTGTGACTATAATTAACGCCGCATGGGATCTGGTGAATTGTGAAAATCAGAACCCGGAGAGACTCTGCATCTCCATGAATCCCCGTCTCATTTATCAGTTTGCTATTAGTCGCCGAATGTTTCGGTGTGTTAGAATCTAACACTTTTCTTCTTTGTCTTCCAAGGCGAAGAACACCAACGCCTTTTGTTTTTCTTATTCATGTCAAACTGAGAGAACACTCGACACATCATCAGAATTCAGAACCACGCCACGCTACCGAATAAAGTTGACTTGTTTCATTCAACCCTATTAAATATCATTTAAATTATGAAAATGATGTTCATGAAAAATCTTATATTAATTTTTTTCATTTTACTTATTAAAAAAGAAAAGAAATTAGAGAGATAATGTGTTAGAACATACATAACTTTTATTATTTATAAAATGAAATGCTACAAGATTGGTGTAAAATTTTAGGGAAATACTACTCTCATTTTACATAAGATAGTTATCTCATTTTGTCTCACTTCGAAAATCACACCCCTTCTTTTTTTCTTTTTAATGGTGGGCCTCACTTCGATTCTCTCTATAGCATGAGAGAACTACTCTCATGTAACATGAGAGTAATATTTTCCAAAATTTTATATGTAAAAGTACCGCTGTTCTTTAAATTTAGGATTTTGTTTATATTTTTTTTTAGAAGAATAGATTTTGTTAGTACGGGTGTGACAACTTTTCCGGAATTAATTTTTTTGTTAATTTCTGATCCCAGGAATAGAAATCGATAGAAAACTCATTTCGTAAAATTAATTTATTTTTTTGTTCCCGCGATGAACCGATTTATTTTTTGTGCTGGAAAAAAAAAAGAATCAAAAAATTTTATTTCTTTGTTTCTGAGCACAAAATGAGAAACACTTATCTCTCTCAATTACTCTCCACCACTATCATCATCACCACCGTTACCACCGTCCCGACACGACCACCGCTACCATTGTCGTACCACCACCACCACCTCCACGTCACCACCACCGTCATTACCACAACCACCACCACTACCATCATCGTTACCACCATTATCACTGCCATCGTCACCAACCACCACCATCATCGTAGCCACTGCCATCACCTTCACCACCACGCCACCACTACTACTGTCATCGTCGCCACCACCATTACTACCGTCATCGCCGCCACCACCATGTCATCTCTATCACCATTGTCATAAACACTGCTGTCATCACCACCACCACTATCATCGTCGCCACCGCCACCACTACCATTATCATGCCACTACCACTGCCACCACCACTACACCACCGCCATCACCGTGTCATCATCGCAGCCACTACTGTCACCACCACCACCCACCACAGTCGTCACCACTATGCCACCATTACCACCATTATCGCTGCCACCACTACCATTATCACGACATTATCACCGCCACCACCACTACACCATTGCCACCGCCATCACCACTATGTCATCAACATCATCGTTGCGGCTACTGCTGTCACCACCACCACCTCTACTTCACCGCCACCACCACCATCACTATCATCACCGTCACCACCATTATCACTACCACCTTCGCCGCAACTACTACCTTCACAACCACCACACCACTACCACCATCGTCGTTGTCACCATTACCATCGTCGTTGTCGCCGCTACAGTGCCATCAACACCATCACCACTATTACCACTATCGTCGCCACCACCATGATGCCACCGCTACCGCCACCACCACCACCATACCATGTGAAAGGAAAGTGGTGATCCGAAAAAAAATTATGCTTAATAGGGATATTTTTTATTATATTATTTGTTGCTTTATCAAACACAATTCTCATTCTCGGAATAAAAATAAAACATATTATCAAACACATTTTTTTCTCAGAAATTGTTACATGGCATAGAAATAGAAAAGAATTGTTTCTTTTCAGAAACAGTTGAGGGAACAGAATAGTTGTCATGCACACCCATATATGTCTTTTGAATACATGTTCGATCGGAAATAAAATTAGAATTGTAACTACTTTAAAAAGTATTAAGTATATTTTTTGGAAAAATTTAGGTAGGATTAGACATCGGTATCCCACCGGTATCAAACACTTGCGATTTATTTAACTTTTATATTTTTAATTTCTTTATTAAACATTAAGAACGCTACTTAATAAATTCCTTAAAATTATTTGAAATGATGTTATATTTATTCTCATGCCTTAATTTTTCCCATGTTTTATTATGATTTTTAAAAATTTTACTTTAATAAATGCTTGGTATGTAATTTTCATATTATTATTTAATTATATAATTACATTATTTAATGAGTTTAATTATTTATTTTTTTAAAACATTATAGAAGAAAAAATAACTGCAATAAAAAATCAGTTTTATTAAAAGTAAGTGTAATTTTTTTGTTAATATCAATAATGAATTAAAATAAATTAAATTTTTAAATTATTATCAACCGTATATTTCAAAATTTGCCTTGAATTAAAAAATTATTTTGTTGTGGATATTTAAAGATTATAATTAAAATAATTCATATATATGACATTCATGTACGTACTGATCTTATCCTTTTATATATGAGAATTTTTCGGTTTATAAAAGTCATTTCGGGTATAACGTAAGGATATCAACACCAGCTAACTCAAAAAAAAAATGAAAAAAATGAAAAGACCCATCCATATATCCTTTTTGGGGATAATTAAGATGAAGGAAATTATTTATACATATCAAAGACAATAACGTATCCATGGAAAAATCCATGCTACTTTGTGCGGGAACGTATGTTACAATATCAACGACTTTAAGTCGTTAACGTCAATACACATCTTCATAACTCAAGAAAATGAGAGGGAACATGGTTTTGCAACGTGCTTTTATAACAAATAAAAAACAAAGTGGATGAAAATGACATTAAAATATAATTACATTGATAAATATCTAGTGTACTGAATGAGATATTTTAAATTTAGATAAAACTTGAAAAATATAAAATCAAAAGAGATATATATATAATTAATCAATGCAAGATATAGATTCAAAAAAACTATAAAAATGCATAATTAATTCAAACAAATTCAAATTAAAAAAAAATTATTATTAAATTGTCATTTTTTAAGGAAGAATAAAATAAGAAATTAAATCACTTTTAAATGGGCATATATATTATAATTTAAGATATAACGATTAATAATACATCATTTTTATCTTAATTTGTCCTTGAAAACAATTTTATTCTTTGTAATGTGTATGTTTGTTAGGATAATTGACACTAGTGATCTAGTTACACCCTTATACTTAGATTTATTAATTTGATAAAGAAAAAATAGTAAAGTCTGAAGAAATCAACAAGAGGACTTGAGTTAATTTTAATAAAGAGATAATAATGCTTTATCGTTAACTCTAATTATTATTATTTAATTTTTGATTAGTAGCTTGTATATTAAAATCATGTAATAATATTTGACATATATGATTTTATTTATTAAATAAAAAATGATAAAAAAATTAAATAAAAATAATTCATATATACATGATAATTATGTATTTAACAACGTACTTTTTTGTTTGTTTTCAATAAACTTTTGATCGAATTGTTCTTGAATATTATTTTTTATTTTGAAGTCATTATTTTATATCTTTTAGATAAAACTCAGGTGTATTGTGAATCTCTTGTATTAGGATTGAATCAATTGTATACTAAAATTTAAATAATGTTAACTGCTTCAAAAAAAAATTAAAAAAAAAAGCTTCTTCGTTTTTTTTTTTTTTTTGAGATATTCCAATTGACTCATCACTTCACGACTAGTTCGATTTTGGACAGATCCCAGGATCAAGGTGTTACGATGCGAAAGTCTCATAGAATTAAGAGAAGCTCCACTTGGTTGGATGACTTTGTAGCATAGGGTCATATGATGTAATTAGTTGGTTAGACAGCTGTTAGGAAGTTAGTTGTTATAAAAGACAGATTTTATACATATAGGAATGTACGATTGTTTTTGCATGCATTGAATAATAAACCAGAAATTTTCCTTTCACTTTCGTTCTGTTCTTTTGTTTTCTCTCGTTCCTCTGCCACATTAGGACCTATATTCCTAATATTGGTGCTTTCATCTTGGAACACCCAAGGCTTGGAGATTCATATCGATCGACAATGAGGATTCAGGAGTTAGCAGAGGAAGTCACTTTGTTCCAACAGCGCATGGACAACAACATTACAGGGATTCATCTTCAAGCTACTGATACCCAAAACCATATATCCTTGCTGGTCACCCAAATGCAGCAGATCCAAGAAGCATTCTTAGCACGACCACCGTCGGAAACGAATTCTCTGCCGGTTCCACCAGTGTTTCACAATGAGTCAACGTCCTCACAACAACACACAAATTCGAATAACTTGTTTGAGCATCGTTCATTACTTGAGGAGGTGCATATGAAGATACCCATTTTTAATGGCACAGAACCAAATGTCTAGATTTTTAAGGCTGAGCTTTTCTTTCATCTACAACACATTCCCGAAGAATCCAAAGTCCCTTTGGCTGGAATTCGAATGGAAGGCATGGCAACGACATGGTTCCAATGGATGTATAAGGGTGGTACGATGAACTCTTGGACAACATTCACAATGGCCTTGTGTCAAAGATTCGGCACGTCAGCCTTTGTTAATTTGAAGGGTACACTATCCAAGTTAACCCAGACGTCAACGCTCAGAGATTATGTTCAACGTTTTGAATCCTTGGTTAACCAAGTTCCGGAATTGGATGACGACTTGCTTATGAATTTTTTCATATCGGGTTTGCAAGCAGAATTGAGGAGCGCAGTCCAATTGAGGACACCCACAACCCTTCATCAGGCTGTACAATTGGCTATGGCTTACGATGATCACCATGGGGAACTTAGAGCTTCTTTTTCTGGGGGCTCTGTAATGACCCTCACATTTATTATGAATTTAATATCGAAGGATAATTATAAAGAAAAATAAATAAAGTTACCTTTGGTGAAAAAGGAGTTAAAATTACAGTTAAGGGGTAAAAATGCGGGTAAACAAAGTTACCCGAAAAGTGAAAGTAAAGTTAGAAATATGACTAGAAAAATATTCTAGTCTAGTGGGTAAAGTTTGGTAATGAATGGAAGTGTGTAGATAGATAAACTGTTACCCAGTTAAAGTAACTTAAATTTACACACCGTCAATTCCTTTATATTTCTTTCCTTCCTACGCTGTCTTCCTCGTCTCTCTCTCTCGTGGCAGCGTTGAACTCCATGGAAGAAGCTTAAGAGTTTCATTCCTTTTCCTTTGATATCTCCCTCCACAATCAACCAAATCCATAAGTGCATTACATGAAATTCATAGGAAATCACCCAAGGAATCCATTCCACTATCTATTTTAGGCTGAAATTACTTGCAGAAAGAGCTATCCTCTTCCCCCAATTCGGATTACTATTCATCAAAGAGAAAAATGGTGGTTTTTCATGGAGCTCTGCTTGGAGGTTGTTATCTAGGCTTGGTATAAGGGATTAGAGGTGAGCAATATCTATTTCCATGGTTTAAATTTTGTGATTTATGTTTTGAAATTTTGAAGTATGTTTGGTGGAAATTTTGAGTTTGAAATTGGAAATTTGTGATGAATTAGTGTTGTGTAGTAAGTTGTAATGTAAAATAACCATGAACATGTGTTTAAAAAAATTAAGAAAAATTCCCCTTGAAGCACCCTAGAATTCAGCCATAATAGGGGCTTAGGCTTGATGTGCAAAAAATTTAATTGCATAAATTGTGAAGGTTTGAATATTGGTGTATGTTGAGATTAAGTGTGAAAGTGAGATTACTTTGTGGAAAATCCCTTGGAAACCTACCCTATGCATTTCGGCCTTTAGGGTATTATTGGGAAAATTATGTTAAAATTATTTTAGTGATGCATTTAAGTCCTAATGCATGATTTAAGTATGATTTGGTAGTTAAATGGTTTAAGGCAAAATGAGAGGCACCTTAGCTCCCTTGTATGAGTTGCCATGACTTTGTGAACAAAAATTAAGCAAAGTTAAACTTAAAAAAAATGTTATGAGAATATATGAATAATTTAGGGGCTAAGTGTGGATTCTACGAACCAATGGTTGTGTAAAAAGAGTTGATGAAAATTCCTAGTCTTTCTTGGTATTGGTTTCGGCCATTGCATGAATTGTGGAACTAGGAAATGTTAAAAATTGTAAAGATTATGTTAGAAGCTTGGTTAGGTCATCTAAGGACCCTAGGTAATTATGAAATCGGTGGTTGCTTGTGTTACGAGTAATCATCCGTAAATGTGTTAAATAATGATCTTAAGAAAGGATGGTCTTGACTTGTAGATTGGCATAATGTGAAGAAATGAAAGTAAGCAATAAGATGTATGCCTTGTGTAAATTTCATGACATAGTAACATTTTATTGATTTTGTTTTGAATTCTTTCTCTAGGTGTGCCTAGGGACTGAGCGTGTTTGGATTCCTTTGGAGCTAAATAGATAACTTGTGTTACAAGTGAGCAAATTCGTAAAACTTCAAAAGGTAAGCTCTATGTTTATGGGATTCGTTCCTACTTTGTGTTCCGCCATAGTGTACGGATTGTGGTCAGGTTGTATGATATGTATGAGATATATGATATAGATGCATTCATATAGAGCTATATGATGATGTGATATGATATGTTTTGATGTGTTTAATTTGATATCTTTTGATGTGTTTACTTTGCTATGTTTCGATATGATTTCTGTAATGATTTCTGGACATTGATTTGTTTATACACTGATGTCTGGTTGGGGTCCTCCTTTGGGACTGACTGTGTACATATCTGTTATATGTTGAGTTCCGCTTGGGTCCTCCCTTGGGAACATGTGCACTGATTTTCGCTTGGGGTCCTCCCTTGGAATTGATTGTGTACGCTCTGTTATGTGATGATCTTTGGCCGTTGATCCTATGTGCACTAATGTCTGCTTGGGGTCATCCTTTAGGACTGATAGTGTACATCTCTAATAGGTTTTTGGTTTCGCTTGGGGTCCTCCCTCGGGAACATGTACGTTGATTTCTGCTTGGGGTCATCCCTTGGGAATGACTACGTACATCTCTGACATAATATGCTTTGTTCTGATGTGATTATAGTGATGATTTTTGTATATGATATTTGTTACGTGCGTTGATTTTCGTTTGGGGTCATCCCTTGGGAATGACTGCGTACGTCTCTGATAAGATTTGTGTATATGCTTTGCTTAGTTATGATATTTGATTATATGATATGTTATACGAGATATTTTCAGTATAGTATGATATATGATGTTTTGTATATTATGTATCTAATTGTCATGCAGGAAGTGAGCCCAGGGTATGGAGAGTTCTCTATAAACCTGGAGCTTACTAGAGATTCGTCTCTGACCCCGTTTGGGGATATGATTTCAGGAACACAGTTAATTGAAGAGCCCTTATGGGACAAGGACACTACCCGTGGCTAGAGGTACTAGTATGAGGATATGGAGTTCTGGGTAGCCGGAGGCTACTATTTATTATAGATGTTATTTTTGGAGAACATGTACTATTGTATAGTGTTCTATTCATTTGGTGATCATGATGTCTAATCCTTTATTTTGTATATGGCATGTATATGTTTTGTACATGTCTTTCAGTTAGATGCATGTACATTTAAGTATTCAGGCATGTTGATATGATGATGTAGTATTCAGTTTATGTTTTTGTGTTGGATTGCATGCTGTTAGACATAGTGGCACGGAGCCAAGTTATGCATGCGCCCATGGATGGGTATATGATCCTATATGGATATCTGGTATGTCTGAAAGTATATACTGTATAAATTGTCTATCAGGGTACCTTAAGAGTGGGATTTGCAAATCCCCAATTGTCCGATTTACAGAGGTTACTCTGTCCGATTTTCGTCTCCGTCAAATAAGAATTAAATTAGAAGAAGTATGCAATGGGATATGTCATGTGAAAAAGGATTAAAGAAAAAGAAAAAGTTAGCTCGTATTTTAGTAAGTTAAGTTTTTCGCTGTTTCTGTTTGTATCATATGTATGTTAATTGAACTAGCTCGAGACGGGGATGTTACATTATTTATGGTATCAGAGCAGTTGCTCTAGGGAGTTTCCATGCTATATAGCATAAGATGTTGGAAGTTCTTGAGTGTTTTCTTGAAGTGCTGTATAATGCATGTGTGATCACTAAGTGTGAGCGTAGCTAACTCATTCCTTAGTGTAATATATGCAGAGATATGGTTCCTCCAACGAGGACTCGTAGGACATTTAACAATGATGATCCACCACCGGATCATGTTGTAGCAATTTTGGCTGCACTACAGCAGACTTTGACTGCAACTAGGCACAAAGAGCTTGAATTAATAATGAAGCATTCAATTTGACTGTGTTAAGGATGAAATTCGAATTTTCCGTCAGAGAGAGAAATTGAATTTTCAATTGACTAGTTGACTGGAGTGAGGCCCATGTCTCTAGCTCCATATGAAATGTCACCTCTGGACTTATCTGAGTTAAAGAAGTAGTTTGAAGACTTGTCCAGTAAGGATTTTATTAGACTGAGTGTGTCTCCATGGAGAGTTCTGGTGGTCTTTGTTAAGAAGAAGAATGAGTCTATGAGATTGTGTACAGATTACCGACAGTTGAACAAGGTTACTGTCAAGAATAAGTATCAATTGTCGCGTATAGATGATTTGTTGGATCAGTTGCGTGGTGCAACTTTATTTTCTAAGATTGATCTCCGATCTAGGTATCATCAGATCCGGATAAAGCCGGATGATGTTCCAAAGACAGCTTTCAGGTCCCGATATGGACACTATGAGTACCTGGTTATTCCTTTTGGGCTTACAAATGCACCAGCCATTTTCATGTGTTATATGAATCAGATCTTTAAAGCCTATCTGAATCAGTTTGTGGTTGTCTTTATTGATGACATACTAATATATCCAAAGAGCAAATAAGATCATTCTGAGCATTTGAGAGTTGTTCTGCAGATTCTGAAAAAGCATCAATTGTATGCTAAGCCATCCAAGTGTGATTTATGGCTTTTTGATATACAAGTTCTAGGCCATGCCATCTCATCTGAAGGAGTGGCAGTGGACCCGAGTAAGATTGAAGCAGTGTTAGATTGGGAACGTCCTAAAAATATTACAGAGATCATGATTTTTCTTGGTTTGGCTGGGTATTATAGGCGTTTTATTGAGGGATTCTCACGGATGGTACTACCTTTGACCCGGTTAACCCGTAAAGGAAACCCATTTGCGTGGACTCAAGAATGTGAAGTGAGTTTTCAGGAGTTAAAAAGGAAGTTAACTACCGCTCCGGTATTGATATTGCCTGATCCTACAAGTGAATTTGTGGTATACTGCGATGCTTCTAAGTTTGGGTTAGGTTGTGTATTAATGCAGTTTCGTCAGGTGGTTGCCTATGCTTCTTGGCAGTTAAAACCGCATGAGGAGAATTATCCAACACATGATCTTGAGTTGGCAGCCGTTGTGTTCGTATTAAAAATCTGGCAACACTTTCTATATGGGGTCGATTTCATTGTCTACAGTGACCACACAAGTTTGAAATATCTGTTTGATCAGAAAGAGTTCAATATGAGGCAAAGCAGATTGGTGAAATTTCTGAAGGATTATAATTTTGAATTACAATATCACCTTGGTAAGACCAATGTGGTGGCCGATGCTTTAAGCTGAAAGGCGCTTTGTATAGCTAATATAATGATTTTTCGAGTATGATTTAATTGAGAAGTTTAGGGATTTCAACATTCCTGTGAATGCAGAGGATGTGATTGCAGAGAATAGCCCATATTTGTTGACTACTACGTAGTCCAGAACTCGTTAGTTGAGCGGCTTAAAGAGGCTTAATTGCTTGATAAAGAGATTCAGTCTATGAAAGAACATGACTTTGTGTCCACGGATAAGCTCGGTGTTAAGTATAATAAGATCAGATCATTGTTCTGAAATGTCAGATAGTAGATGAGGTGTTAACTGATGCCCATATGGGTAAGTACACTATCCATCCTATTGCTACCAAGATGTATCAGGCCATGAAACTAAATTTCTGGTGGTCTGGTATGAAGAAAGATATTGCTCAGTTTATGAATAAGTGTTTGATATGATGTATATGTGCATTCATTCATATTCAAATAAATATTATATGATTTTTGATGTTATAATGATGCACTGATGATGTATGTTATGAGAATCATGACCAGTGATCTTAGTATGTAGACTGCCTATGGCTTGACCCTGGGAGTTATTTTCATACTACAGTTTGTGTTGACTGCCTATGGCTTTGACCCTGGGAGTTATTTTCAAACTACAGTTGTGTTGATTGCCTATGGCTTGACCCTGGGAGTCACACTAGGCATGCGAGACATGTCAGTTAGCTATTCTTGGGGAAAGCCCTTGAATAGTTAACCAGAGTATGAGTTATGATGCTATATTTTGCATTTAGTATGTATCAAGGAGATTCCTTGTGTAATTCTTAGAGTGCAGTTTCTTTGGCCAGTAGAATTTGTAAATGGTATTATCAGTGTAAGGACTGATATACAATAAATTGTAAGCTGTATTACCAGTTTAAAGACTTATGTACAATAAATTGTGAATTAGATTATCAGAAAAAGGGCTGATACATTGCTGTTTCAGTGGAATTATATTTTCAGTGAGAAGACTGATATGCAATTAAAAAGGAAAGAGTATTATCAGTAAGAAGATTTATGTAATAAGTATATGGAAGTCCATTATATGCTAAACAAGTCATGTTTAGACCAAAAATGATAAGTTTAGAAGTTTTACAATTTTGCGTGCAAACAGTGCACAGTTTGTAATTCACAGGGCATTTCATTAAAAACGATGCAGAAACCCAACTGTGAATTGTTATTACTGTTCCTTAGGGAATAAAAGTGAACTTAAATGAGCTCAGAGAAATAAAATGACGAATATAAGTTTGAGAATGAGAAGTCCTCTGGATTACTGCACCCTTGAATATTCCGGAATGGAAATTAGTCAGTATTTCTATGGATCTTGTAGTAGCATTGCCGAGAAATCAGGCTGATTTTGATTTCATATGAGTTATGGAAGACAGATTGATTAAGTCTGCACATTTCATTCCAGTCAAGATGAGTTTCTCTATTTAGCAGTTGGCTCGATTATAGGTGAAGGAGATTGTGAAACTTCATGGTGTTCCAGAAAGCGCAAAGCCGCCAAAAGAGTTATTATAATGTAAAACATAAATCCATTGAATTTTGTGAAGGAGATAATGTGTTTATTAGTTTGTCCTTGACTACAAGTGTTGAGTGTGCTCTTGGAATAAGGAAGTTGAGTCCTAGGTTCATTGGGCCCTACCAGATAATAAAGAGGGTCGGACCTGTGGCGTATCAGCTTGCCATATCTCCACATTTGTCTAATTTGCATGATGTTTTTCGCATCAGTTAGTTTCACAGATATGTATCTGATGTGTCCCACATTGTCAAGCAGAACGATAATGAGGTAAATTAAGATTTGAAGTTTGTTGTGGGATCACTGAAAGTTCTTGTTCGTGATGAGAAAGTATTGAGGAACATGGTTATTCTTATGGTTAAGATACAATGGGAAAGTTTGACTTCTGAGGACGCTACTTGAGAGCGAGAGAATGATATTCTCCAGCGTTATCCTGAGTTTGACGTCAGGTATGTGTTATGTTATATGTGTGATTTTGGGGGCAAAATCCTTAAAAGGTGGGGCTCTATAATGACCCTCACATTTATTATGGATTTAATATTGAAGGATAATTATAAAGAAAAAGAAATAAAGTCACATTTGGTGAAAAAAGAGTTAGAATGATAGTTAAGAGGTAAAAATGCGAGTAAACAAAGTTACCTGAAAAGTGAAAGTAAAGTTAGAAATATGACTAGAAAAATATTCTAGTCTAGTGGGTAAAGTTTGTTAATGAATGGAAGTGTGTAGATAGATAAAATGTTACCCAGTTAAAGTAACTTAAATTTACACACCGTCGATTCCTTTATATTTCTTTCCTTCCTACGTTGTCTTCCTCGTCTCTCTCTCTCTCGTGGCAGCGTTGAACTCCATGTAAGAAGCTTAAGGGTTTCATTCCTTTTCCTTTGATATCTCCCTCCACAATCAACCAAATCCATAAGTGTATTACATGAAATTCATAGGAAATCACCAAAGGAATCCATTCCACTATCTATTTTGGGCTAAAATTACTTGCAGAAAGAGCTATCCTCTTCCCCCAATTCAGATTACTATTCATCAAAGAGAAAAATGGTCATTTTTCATGGAGCACCCTAGAACACGTGTTTAAAAAAATTAAGAAAAATTCCCCTTAAAGCACCCTAGAATTCAGCCATAATAGGGACTTAGGCTTGATGTGCAAAACTTTAATTGCATAAATTGTGAAGGTTTGAATATTGATGTATATTGAGATTAAGTGTGAAAGTGAGATTACTTTATGGAAAATCCCTTGGAAACCTACCCTATGCATTTCGACCTTTAGGGTATTATTGGGAAAATTATGTTAAAATTATTTTAGTGATGCATTTAAGTCCTAATGCATGATTTAAGTATGATTTGGTAGTTAAATGGTTTAAGGCAAAATGAGAGGCATCTTAGCTCCCTTGTATGAGTTGCCATGACTTTGTGAACAAAAATTAGGCAAAGTTAAACTTAAAAAAAATGTTATGAGAATATATGAATAATTTAGGGGCTAAGTGTGGATTCTACGAACCAATGATTGTGTAAAAAGAGTTGATGAAAATTCCTAGTCTTTCTTGGTATTGGTTTCGGCCATTGCATGAATTGTGGAACTAGGAAATGTTAAAAATTGTAAAGATTATGTTAGAAGCTTGGTTAGGTCATCTAAGGACCCTAGGTAATTATGAAATTGGGTGGTTGCTTGTGTTACGAGTAATCATCCGTAAATGTGTTAAATAATGATCTTAAGAAAGGATGGTCTTGACTTGTAGATTGGCATAATGTGAAGAAATGAAAGTAAGCAATAAGATGTATGCCTTGTGTAAATTTCATGGCATAGTAACATTTTATTGATTTTGTTTTGAATTCTTTCTCTAGGTGTGCCTAGGGACTGAGCGTGTTTGGATTCCTTTGGAGCTAAATAGGTAACTTGTGTTACAAGTGAGCAAATTTGTAAAGCTTCAAAAGAGAAGCTCTATGTTTATGGGGTTCGCTCCTACTTTGTGTTCCGCCATAGTGTACGGACTGTGGTCCGGTTGTATGATATGTATGAGATATATGATATAGTTGCATTCATATAGAACTATATGATGATGTGATACGATATGTTTTGATGTGTTTAATTTAATATGTTTTGATGTGTTTAATTTGATATCTTTTGATGTGTTTACTTTGATATGTTTCGATATGATTTCTATAATGATTTCTGGACATTGATTTGTTTATACACTGATGTCCGCTTGGGGTCCTCCTTTGGGACTGACTGTGTATATATCTGTTATATGTTGAGTTCCGCTTGGGGTCCTCCCTTGGGAACATGTGCACTGATTTTCCCTTGGGATTGATTGTGTACACTCTGTTATGTGATGATCTTTGGCCATTGATCTTATGTGCACTGATGTCTGCTTGGGGTCATCCCTCAGGACTGATAGTGTACATCTCTGATGTGTTTTTGGTTCCGTTTGGGGTCCTCCCTCGGGAACATGTACGTTGATTTCTGCTTGGGGTCATCCCTTAGGAATGACTACGTACATCTCTGATATAATATGCTTTGTTCTGATGTGATTATTATGATGATTTTTGTATATGATATTTATTACGTGCGTTGATTTTCGCTTGGGGTCATCCCTTGGGAATGACTGTGTACGTCTCTGATAAGATTTGTGTATATGCTTTGCTTAGTTATGATATTTGATTTTATGATATGTTATACGAGATATGTTCAATATAGTATGATATATGATGTTTTGTATATTATGTATCTGACTGTCATGCAGGAAGTGAGCCCAGGGTATGGAGAGTTCTCGATAAACCTGGAGCTTACTAGAGATTTGTCTCAAACTCCGTTTGGGGATATGATTTCAGGAACACAGTTAATTGAAGAGCCCTCATAGGACAAGGACACTACCCGTGGCTAGAGGTACTGTATGAGGATATGGAGTTCTGGGTAGCCGGAGGCTACTATTTATTATAGATGTTATTTTTGGAAAACATGTACTGTTGTATAGTGTTCTATTCATTTGGTGATCATGATGTCTGATCCTTTATTTTGTATATGGCCTGTATATGTTTTGTACATGTCTTTCAGTTAGATGCATGTACATTTGAGTATTCAGGCATGTTGATATGATGATGTAGTATTCAGTTTATGTTTATGTGTTAGATTGCATGCTGTTAGACATAGTGGCACGGAGCCAAGTTATGCATGCGCCCATGGATGGGTATATGATCCTATATGGATATCTGGTAGGTCTGAAAGTATATACTGTATAAATTGTCTATCAGGGTACCTTGAGAGTGGGATTTGCAAATCCCCAGTTGTCCAATTTACAGAGGTTACTCTGTCCGATTTTCGTCTCCGTCAAATAAGAATTAAATTAGAAGAAGTATGCAATGGGATATGTCATGTGAAAAAGGATTAAAGAAAAAGAAAAAGTTAGCTCGTATTTTCGTAAGTTAAGTCTTTCGCTCTTTCTGTTTGTATCATATGTATGTTAATTGAACCGGCTCGAAACGGGGATATTACAGGCTCGAAGAAATTTGTACCTCGCACTTCAATTGCTCTGGAAAATGCCCCTCAAACTGTTCCTCCTGTTACCCACAGTCAACCTTTGGCTTTACCATCTAATGCAAACATCAAGCGTTTCTCCCACGTTGAATTGGCAAAAAAGAGGGAATTGGGTTAGTGTTACACCTGAGATGAGAAGTGGACTAAGCAACATAGGCGCAAAGCCAAGTTTATGTTGCTGATAGATGAAGAATAATTCTTGGAGTCAGACCCTGATGAGGAACAGATTCTTTGGCAAACTGATCAACCTACTACTACACCAAATGATGCCTTCTCTCATTCTTTATGTGCGAAAAAGCATCAACATGCTTTAACATTTTTGACAAAATTAGAAGGTAATCTTGTCTTTGTTTTTGTAGATTCCAAAAGTACTCATAATTTTTTGCAGAAAAGTTTAGCATTGCAACTTAATCTGCCTATGACTCGCACACACAAGCTAAGAGTTTTCTTAGGAAATGGTGAATGTCTCCTCTCTGACCGTAAGTGCCTGCAAGTCCCTATTCAATTACAAGATATTATTTTTCTAGTTGATTTTTGGGTAATTGAATTAGCTGAGCTTAATGTGGTGCTTGGCATGCCGTGGCTTGAATTACTGGGTAGAGTTACTCATGATTATAGCAAACTGACCATGGAGTTTACTTGGAAAGGCTGTGATATTTTGTTGCAAGGGATGCAACCGAAATCTATGGAAGATTCTAAACTAAATTGTGTTCAGGTTGATTATGCTACATGTTGTTCCATGCAAATTTCGAATGATACATTCCACCAACCCAAAATAGATTCTGAAGTTGCATCTCTAGAAAACAAGCTCCATCCAAACCTATGGCAAGTCATTCTAAAGCATCAAGAGGTATTTGTTATTCTTTCTGTCCTTCCTCCTTTTCATGGGTGGGACCATTCCATTCACCTGATGGAAAACAACAAACCTATAAACGTGAAGCCTTACCGTTATGCTTATGCCCAAAAGACAAAAATAGAACGCCAAGTTGCTAAATTGCTCAAAACAGGATTTATTCAACATTCACAGAGTCCCTATTTGTCTCCAGTTTTCTTAGTCAGGAAGCAAGATAACATATGGAGGCTTTGTATTGATTATAGGGCCTTAAATGTAGCTACCATCAAAGATAGGTTTCCAATACCTACAATTGACGAGTTGCTAGATGAATTGGGAGGCTCTTCCATATATTCCAAGCTAGACTTAAGAGCCGGTTACCATCAAATAAGGATGTTGCCTGTTGATGTGCCAAAAACAGCCTTTAGGACTCATGGAGGCCATTATGAGTTCCTAGTTATGCCTTTTGTCTTAACAAACGCACCAGCCACGTTTCAGGCTGTCATGAATCACATTTTCAAGCTTTACCTTCGAAAATTTATAAAAAAATTTTATTACATTCTGATTTTTAGTAGGTCTTATTGGAGCATGTTAACCATGTGGCATTAGCTCTAGAGTGCCTAAAACATAATCAATTCTTTGTGAAGGCTAGTAAGTGTATTTTTGGGGTGGATACTGTTGATTACTTGGGGCATGTGGTTTCCAAGGAAGGTGTCTTTGCTGATCCAAGGAAGATTGATGCCATGTTGCAGTGGCCAGTACCTAAGAATCTCAAACAACTTCGTGATTTCCTTGGCTTAACAGGGTACTACCGTAGGTTTGTGAAGGGGTATGCATCCTTAGAATTACCTTTGACAGATTTGCTTAAAGGATCATAGGCTTTTTGTTGGTCTGAAGCTGCAATGGAGGCGTTCCAAAATCTCAAGAAGACCATGACTTCTACACCTATCATAGCTCTTCCTGATTTTGCACAAAGATTTATAATAGAAACATATGCGCCTAAGACTGGAATTGGTGCAGTGCTGATGCAGAATGACAAGCCCCTGTCATTTTTTAGCAGGAAATTGGGTATCCGGATGTCAAATGCTTCCACACACGTACGTGAACTATTTTCCATTACAGCTGCTGTCAAACGCTGGAGGCAATACTTGCTAGGTTCGAATTTCACCATTCGAACTGATCATCCAAGTATAAAAGAAAATTTGACTCAAACCATACACACTTCAGAACAGCAGAAATATTTGAGTAAACTCATTGGGTACAGTTTTAAAGTTGAGTATAAGGCTGGGCGTTCCAATGTTGTTGCTGATGCACTCTCAAGGGTTTATGAGGAAGGATCCTTTCATGCTATACTATCACTACCCTTTTTTGATATTGTGACAGAAATACAACAACTAAACAAAACTGATCCTTACTTGTTGCAGCTACATCAACAGGTTCGTGATAATACAATTGTTGATAAAGACATATCAGTTAGGGGAGGGATCCTGTTCCATAAAAATAGGTATTTCTTGAGTCTATCTTCATCTCTTATTCCAAATCTGATTCATGAAGCTCACAGCTCTCCCATTCGGGTATACTACGCACTTTTCTAAGATTGTCTTCCACATTTTATTGCCACTCTATGAGAGGGGATGTCAAGAAAATGGTAAGTGAATGTGCCATCTGCCAACAGGTAAAACCCGAGACTACAAAGGCTTCACGACTTCTTCAACCTCTACTTGTTCCAGAATGAGTCTTTGAAGAATTAACCATGGACTTCATTTCTGGTTTGTCTTCATCTAAAAGTTTCACTACAATTATGGTAGTCATTAATAGACTTTCAAAGTTTGCCTATTTTGGTGGCCTTCCTACCCACTATACAGCTGCATCAGTAGCAGCTTTATTTTGTGATTTTACCGTGAGAAATCATGGTTTCCCTCGCTCCATCCTCTCTGATCGTGACAGTATTTTTTAAGCCATTTTTGGACTCAACTATTCACTTTGAGTGGCACCAAACTCCGGACATCATCTTATTTCCATCCACAAACGGACGGCCAAACGGAGGTAACCAATAGATATTTAGAAATATCTTTACGCTCATTTTGTCACAATCGTCCTCATTCTTGGTCCAGTTTTCTTTGTTGGGCTCAATTTCACTATAACTCAGCAGTCCATTCCTCTATTGGCATCACACCATATCAAGCGGTGTTTGGCAAGCCCCCTTTGATGATTCTTTTTTATCCTAAGGGTTTAGTAAAGCTGGAGGCTATAGATTCTCAATTGCAGCAACGAAATGAGGTGCTAACTGAGTTAAAAGTGCAACTGGAACGTGCTAAGAACCGAATGAAGGTTCAACATGATAAAAGTCACAAGGAAAGGTCATTTGTTGTGGGAGATCAGGTGCTAGTCAAGTTACAACCTTATCGTCAAGTGTCAGTAGCCAGACGTTCCAATCATAAGCTAGCTCGAAGATTTTTTGGCCCATTTCCTGTTTCCAAGGTTCTTGGCCCTGTAGCTTATCAGTTGGAGCTGCCTCAAGGGTGTCAGATACATCCTGTATTTCACGTTTCTTTACCGAAACCCTTCAAAGGATCAGCTACATCATTGGGTACTTCCTTACCATTAACTGCTATGGATAACAGACCAATCCAGGATCCTTTGGCAGTTTTAGCGGTTAGACATATTGAGGATGGTGATCAGCAAAAATGGGAATTTCTGATACAATAGTCTGATGTTTTTCCTGAAGATGCATCTTGGGAACCTGAATAACAGTTGTTGTGTGCTTACCCATACCTGAACCTTGAGGACAAGGTTCCTTGTCAAGGAGGAGGGAATGTTACGGTGCGAAAGTCTCATAGAATTAGGAGAAGCTCCACTCGGTTGGATGACTTTGTAGCATAGGGTCATATGATGTAATTAGTTGGTTAGACAGTTGTTAGGAAGTTAGTAGTTAAGGGACAGGTGATATACCAATATTGTGGTAAAAGACATATGTTATACATATAGGAATGTACAATTGTTTTTGCATGCATTAAATAATAAACCAGAAATTTACCTTTCACTTTCGTTCTGTTCTTTCGTTTTCTCTCATTCCTTTGCCACATTAGTGAAAGTAAAATGACCTTGAAGGTCGAGGCATGTGATAGGGAAAAACAAAATTTTTCGCTAGCGGAACACACATGCACATCAAGATACGTTCTTTAAGACGTATATTATACCTTGTTCGTGAAACTTCAGGATGATCAAGGTCAGGTCTGAAGGGTTCAAACCCTCTAACGTTGATCCACACCACCCGCGTCTAGATGCAAGAACTCTTTCTTGTAGAACCACCAATTGATCACCACAATGAGGCTTGCTATGCGCTCAATGTATGAAAGAGGAGGCTAGGCAAATGTGTTTAGAAGAGTGATGTTTTCAGAGAGAAAACCTCACAAGGTGGCGCATGGAAGGAGGAGAGAATGGCTAGGTCTTTTTTTTCTTTTAAAAAAAAACCTAAGGAGGAACACACTTATATATTGCACAAGAGAGTGAAGGAATAAATAAGTGAAATCAGATTTTTCACTTCAAAATCCCATGAAAGTGGCGCACAACAAATGAGGAGATAAATTAGTTGTTGCAATTCAAAACTCCCAACAACCTCTCCATTGAATCCTTATGAGATAAGGTCTTTATCTAATCAAGATTCTGACCTGATGGTCATCACATGACCACTCATACTGTGCGCCTCATTCAGTCCCAAAAGGAGTCCAGATATGTTTGAGTAGTTGCATTCAAACTTGAATCAACTCACTCAAATATTCTCCCAACAGACCGTATCTTTTGGAGCTGATTTTGATGACTAAATGACACTTACCAACAGCCAAAATCAGCGCCCCAATCTTCTTGGATCATGTCCAAAAGATCTCCTCTTGATACTAGTGATTTGTTCCAACAAGATCTTATCTTATCCATTTGTTATGAAACAACTTTTCATAGCCAATTCAAATTTGAATTCAAATATTTAAATTCGAATATTCAAACATTCAAATTCAAACTTTCAAACATTCAAATTCAAAATTCAAATTTCAAAATTCAAATTTCAAAATTCAAATTCAAAATTCAAATTTCAAAATTCAAATTTCAAATTTCAAATTCAAAATTCGAATTTCAAAATTCAAATTCAAATTCCAAATTTCAAAATTTAAATGTTTGATAATAAATTTAACCAATTAAATTAATTAGTAGTATCTTGGACTATCCAAGTCCATTATCCATGCGCCCTCCACCCTCAAGGTGGGCTTCCAAACTACTTCTTGGACTAATGACCATTATTAGGCCCAATACCTTTAATGCTAATTCATCTAGACAATTAGGTGTTAGCGTGTGACCCATTAGGTCCAACATAGCCACTGACATAAATGGGTTTTGGCCCAATAAGCCCACAACCCATCTAATGACAACACAGAGCACTAGCAATGCTTTGTTGCCCCAGAACTAGTTAGATTAATGACTTGATCATCCTATTACACATATTTGGTTGCCGTATGTATTTCCTTTCGTCTCGGTTACCTTCCCATAAAACCTAGGGTAAGGAAACGTATCAACCCTTGCGGTTTAGGGTAAGCTTTATTCGAAATAGGGAATCTTCAATTTACTGACTCTAAAGGCAGATCATCTCATGATCTCTTTTACTATGCATAGATTCCCGAGTCCCTGTAAATGTCATCCCGATTTCTCCGGTTTACAGATAACCTAATCTCTCACAGAGATTTGACGAATTCCTTCAGCTTATCACCCTAGCCCTGTGCTCTTTCAGGACAAGCCGAACAATATACCTATGAGTCTCCATGTTTCAGGCAGACGAGGTATACAGTCAAAGCATGCCTTCTAGAACACAGTCTAGGAAATAACTTCAAGTCTAAGGAAAGACATACCCAAATATAAAGAGACTACTCTAATGATACTCTCTGTGAGATTTCCTCATAGAGTCTCTTTTGTGGGTCTGTTCAGTGCGAGCTATACCCTTATAGGTCCACCCACGACTTAAGCTAAGACATCTCCATATCTGTAGCTCATGAGGTCTTTACCTTGCATCCGAATACAAGTAGATAAGTCGTGCTAGTCTTACCCGAGATCACTGATCCCCATTCTCAGTGTCTCTAGACTAGGAACATAAAATTAGGAATAAACATCCAGTATCCTTGAATCCTCATGATCGTGATCTCATCACAGATACTCAAGAGATACCTATTTTATTCCAAGGGGTTTATCCAGTTACTCATATATAATATTAACAGTAATATCGAGACAAAATATGAAACAGATAAAGAATGCTTTTATTTATTTGCGACAATACAAAGTCCACTTATGTCCTAATCTAATCAAAAGATTGTCTCTAGGACATCCATATACTAACAATTAGGACCCATATTTTTAATACAAGGCTTTAAACTTCTCCCAAAGATAGTATTGGAGAGGATCGAACACATACTCTCACTCTCACCTGCTCGAATAAATCTTGGTGCTACTATTGCACCAAAGATTCAGTGCATCCCATCAATGGAAACATTACATGTCAGCCAAAATTCTCTTTTTTCTGCCAAATTCTTTCTCTCTCCTCTGATGTGTAATACTTCAATTGATGGGATGCACTGAATCTAGATACAACAGATGCACCTAAGATTTATTCCACCTGATCAGTTTCCTGACACCAAGGGAGCTATCATTGGTTGGTTGCTTCTTCGTTCTGTGTGCATACTGCTCTCTACCTCAACTTTATTTAGTGGGCTATCTAGACAGAAAGGCCTAAAATCAACATTTGCTATAAAATGAGGTTAGAAAACATCTTATTACTTAAAAAAAACAATAACAAAAACAAAACAAAAAAAGAAGAAGAAAAACTCTTCATTTTATGCCATGTTTGGTCGTGGAACATTAATATAGTGTATTTAAATTTAGGACACAGTAAAGAATTTGTATTTGTTATTCTCTGCCCACCCATTTGGAAGTAAACTTAAACATGAAGGTAGTAGCTAAGGCGATAGATCCCATTTACTTGCCCTTAATCAACTCATCTTATACCCACCTAGCTAGAGGTGTTGCTGCATTTATGATATCAAAACAATTGATCCATATTGTTCTAATGTTCCACGTCTCAACAAGCAAGTCCATATATACTTAGTAAAAATTTCGGCAACCAGGCCACGTGAAGCTGCGTTCACCCTTCATCCTCTCCTCAAGATTCCTATCAGCTATAACTCATTAACTATTAACTAATATTTAAAACTTTATGAGCAGTAGAACCCTTTAATTTTAACAACACTTACTTTTCTACTTTTTTTTGTATATATTCTACTTTTTTTTACTTTTAGAAATAATAGTTAGTATAAAGTAGGTACATTATTTCTTTTTATTCATAGTTTAAGGAGAAATCTTTGGTAACACATTGTTTGAGACTCTTTTTTCAATGCATTCTTTATATATAATTGGATAAAATTTCATATTAACTCCAATAATTAATCTAGACTCAGTTTCTATTTGGCAGTTCGTGCTGTATGACCCCGGACGCTTTTATAACACTTAAACAAGGTTAATCAATAACATATATGAATAATTTGAATTAAATTTAATTGTTAGAATAGTAATGTATCCAAAAAAATGTTAGAATAGTACAAATCAAGTTTAAAGAATAAATACCTTCGAATAAATAAAGGTTCTATATATTAACTTGTGATTAAGAGTACAGTTAAAGATAAAAATAGAATTTATTATTTTTTATTAAATTATTTTTGTTACTTAAAAAAGAAATTATCAAATAATTTTTAATTATTTTAAAAAATTACTTCCATTTTGAATTTAATATAGTTTTAAGTCTTAAAAGACACACCTTAAAAAACCCAATAAATAACTATTTAAATGGTTGATATTTTCATATATCTAAAAATCTGACGTACTTTAATTTTAAGGTAATTTGGTAGAGTAGAAAATAGTTTTCAATTTATGTAAACCTTAAAAAAAATATGATAAACCCACTTTACAAAGAAAAATAGGAGATCTTAACCATTGTTAAGAAAATCAATGGAATAAATGATAATATACTCATAAATTATCTAAAGTAACATTAGATACTTTATTTTCACTAACCAATAACCATTGATAATTTTTTTATCAACTATTATGAATTTATGATCTCTCACTTTGGCATGAATTGCTCACTTTTTTTTTTGTGTGGATACATGAATTGCTCACTTTAATTTGTTTCAAGCGAACATTGAATTTTATATATGGAAAAATGTTTATTTTTTTAAAGAATATATAATTGGGTCATTTTAAGTGAGAGAAAGATAAAATTTAGTATTTTTTATTTAGGTTTTAAATTTTAAAAAAAATTACTCACTTTCTTTCTTATAATTTTCATTAGTTATATTTTTCTGTCATTTAAAATGACATAATTTTATATTCTTTAAAAACACCAACACTAAACCTTTTATATAATGTTCATTACTTGGGGGAACGAAGGTGGAAAAGAAGAGGCCCAATTGGATTTGGAAGCCCAATAGCCCCCTTAACTAGAAAAACCAATTATCATCGTTAGAAGTTTCAACGAGCCCAATACTAATTAATAGCTTTCGATGAAGATGAGTAGTATCTGACTCTGACTCGGAGTTCGGATCGTCAACATTGCCATGGAGAAGGAAGAGAGTAGCACGAGTAGCATCGATCCTTCTTCCTTCAAGCTTCTAGTGTCGTGTCCTTCTGGTCTTTCACCCGCACAGGTTCTCTCAACTTTGAACTCTTCACGATTCGTTTGAAATGTGCCTCGCTTTAGCGTAATCTAACCAATCATTTTTCGCTTTTTGAAGGTTTCCGTGGCATTTAGCGACGCCTACGATCGGATCCCTCACTCTGACGTCAGCTTAGAGAACACGATCATTGAGGTGGATCGCATTCATTAACATTCGTTTTGTAGTGATATCAATTTATATATATATTCTAGGCGTTAGGTACTTGGATTTATGATTATGTTTATGCTTATCTTCTGTTCCTGTTGTGTAGATATGGGAGCAGAGGAGTCTGAAAAACAAATCGCTGTTCAATGGAAAGAAGTTCAGGGTATGTGAGTCTTATTAATGATATATTCTTACGTAGTCTGAGAATACTATAAAATGTAAAAACATAACAAATGTCAACTCATAACCATATTGTCGTTGAATTGAATATATATTAATATTTAATTAGATATGTCTGGTTGCTGAATTGAATATATGAGTATTTTTCCTTATTGATGTGTGTTTGATTATTTGTTTTCTATAATACTGTTATGGTATGGATCAGATGAACAATTGAGGTTTATTAATCCATAATACTATATGCACAGAGCATATGGGCTTTGGGATCATGACATGTTTTTTTTATCCATAAAACTAATGCAGTGACCTTCAATCTCTTTTTGTAAGTCCTTTCTGTTTTTCTGTAATATCATGCTTCTGGCATATGGGTACTTTGTCAAGGACTATTCCTTACTGAGTGTGTCTATTTTTTTTTTTTTTTGTTGCTGCAAATATCACAGTATGGAGGGTGTGTTTTGCACTCTGGAGGTGGATCTGACCATGAACCCCATTTGTGCCTCCACCTGGGTTTGACAGATTATAGGTCTCTTCTCAATGCCCTTCTTGTAAGTGTTACATTCTGATTTAGCATGGTTAGTGATATTGATAGGATGATAATAATTCTGTAATCTTCAATGATAAATTGTAATTTCACTTTTCACGTGGATGGTTTGGTGATCTTAGTCTGTATCTATTTCAACGTTCATGTTCATGACTTCTAATGTGCATTCATCATTGGTAGGTAAATAAGAATTAAAAAGTCATGTGTGGTAAATTAGTTGGAAACTTTTGAATTTCCAAATTAAATCTTAACATAACAGTGGTCTTTGGCTGAAAAGGCATGTACATGATACATTACAACATTTTTTTAGCAATATATAAATGAGCAATCACCTAACATATCAATTATTTGCTTCAATTTCCATCCATGCTGTATAGCTATCTTTAATGTTTGTCTGAAACCAGTAGAGGATATTTCTCCAATGCCATCTTTAAGCATAGTTTAATCTTATTGCTATTCTTTCCTTTTATTTTTACTTATCAATTCTTCTTTCCCTCTATTTAATAATCATTGGTTAAACTTGCTTCCAGGACTTTTGTGGGTACAAATTTAAGTCCATTGTGGGAAAGGTTCCTAGTTCCATCAGAAGGTAAATCATTACTATTTTTGCACTCTTTTAACTCAAATACTACTATCATGGTGATTCTGTGATCTTATACTGTTATCAGCTGAACACAGGGTAATGTGGCACCTGACTTCCAAACTGAAATTGTATTATATCGCTGTCCAATAATAAATAATGAGGAAGGGAACAAGGGGATTGAGGTTGAGTTAATAAAAATCCGGAGGCAGCAGTAGGGTATCGCTTTCTGTGTTGCCCTGCTTGTAAACAATGGACTTTCCCTTTATGTTTGAAAATATGGTGGTCTCTTCCTCCACTATGTTCCTAAAGTAGATGTGGTATCACTGGATCTAGAAATCATTAGCCAATTGGGTATTGAACTATGGATTGATGAACTTAGCATCAACCTGAACATTTCATCACTGTTTAGCTGTCAAATTCCATAACTACTGTTACTATGATAAGTTGATGACCCAATATCAGATATGTGTCCAAAGTCATATTGCTCCCTCAAACATTGGATTACTGTAGAAATTACAATATTTATCCAAGTCATATCAATTGTAGGTCCTACCCTCCTCCTTTGTGTCTTGTTTGAATTTGATTGTGTTCCATTTGGTCATTATAGAATTGAATAAAAAAGGGAAAAGGATTAGTTGTTGTGTTTTTTCTTTCCTCCTCAATTGTCATATAAGTACATAGAATCATTAAACAAGGGGATGAGAAAGAAGGAGCAATATTACATAATTGTTGCTTCATGAGTTGTTTGTGTTCTGGTGGCCTATAGGCTGACAGAGAAGGAATGAGTAAATTAGTTAGTAGTTAGTTAGGGAACTATTCTAGAAGGTTCTTAGTTGATAGGATAAAAGAGAGGGGAGTGTGTAGTGAGGGAGGGAGGTATTCAGAGAAATAGGAGTGGGAATTTGGGGAAGATCTCTTGAGGCCTAGGTCTTTGGCTTTGAGGGTGAGTTAAGGTCTTGGTTTATCTTGTCTGCGTTGTCAATTAATTAATGTTAATTGTCCTGTTGTTGGAGTCTGTAATTAGCACAAGAGTCAGTGTCTCTGTTTCATTTTCTGCCATGGTTATGTTACTAGCCACTGTTATTGTATTTCTGCTACTAGGATTGTAAGGGGATTGTAAGGAGCGAGTTGCCAATTCCATTTGTCAATACAAAATGTCTTTGCATTCAGAGTTATTTGCTGTGGAAATTTTGGGTTCCATCAATTTGGTATCAAAGCACTATAATCCTAGGAGTGTTCTTTGATCCACAAATCTGAAGAAAAAATAATAATAATAATAATAATAATAATAAAAATATGGGAGGAATCAGTGATTTAGAGCAACATCAACATCTCCTTTATTCTGGTTTGGGATAGGCCATGCATGCAAGCACGCATAGGCGGAGTTAATCAGTGATTTAGGGCGTATGGAAAAATTGAAAAAAAATCTTAAAGGTCTTCGAAGAGGCAATGGAGAACATGGAGAGACAGAAGCTTGAATACAAGAAGAGGAATTCTGAGAGTTTTAAAAAAAAAAATCGAAGGAAAAGAGGAAGAAAAAACAAAAACTGCAGCAGATGAAGGGAATGAAGAAGAAGACGTAGACGTAAATCAAAAAACAGAAAAAGAAGAAGAAGATGGAAGTGCAACAAAAATCAGAAGAAGAAACAGATCAAAAATCAGAAGAAGTCGAAAGTGACGAAGAAGAAGTAGCAAATGAAGAAAAAAAGGGGGAAGAAGAGGCAACAGCAGACCGAGAGAAAAACAATGTGAAAAAGGCTAAACAGAGGGTGGAGGAGAAAGAAACGTTTTCGGTAAGAAACATGTCATATGTGGATAAGATGGGAGCCGGGTCAAGATTTGGATTTGGGTTTTTAGGTTGTCCAGCTCTCACCATCAGAGAGGCCATTAATGGGAGCACAACAAGGATGTAATGGGCCACAGGTATCAACCCAACGCTCAGTGGCAAAAGTGAACCCTAATTGATTCTTTGGGGGAACAGCCGACAAAAGCATTCCCACCTAAGGCAGCGTAACGGCAGCGAGCGGGGCTTGGAACATCGATGGGGAACGCGATGCAGACAGTTGACACGAGGAGTTGGAAAACTGCCGAAGATGCAACCTTCATTTTCGCTGCTACACTCCGTTTGATCGAGGACACGTAGTCCGCATTTGAGTGTGATGCTCCTAAGGGAAGGTGGTGACGAGATTTCAGAAGAAGAGGTGATGCACGAAGTGGGAGGAGCAAAAGCAGAGGTGGTACAGCTGAGGACCTATAGCATGAGGTTTCACTTCTAACAGGTCACTGAAATTGTGAGGAAGGGTTTGTGGACACCACGTGGTCGTTCTAATAGACACAGGGGCCTCACATAACTTTATTGCAGAAGGGGTGGTGCGAGCTTTGGAGTTACCAATGGATGATAGTAGGCAATTTAATGTAGAAGTTGCTTTGGCTGCGTTTGTTGAATGAGCAAAAAGATGAATTCTCTCAATCCATCTTTTGTAAGTGATTCATTGGCTAATTTTGGTAATGGTAAATCATTTGAGAGGTGGATTTGTCTGTTAGTGTACTCACTCACTGTCTACTGCAACGATGTGATACTAAGAGTGGGTCAAGATACGTTGAAGGAGCATATATTTACTGAGTTTGTTGAACTGCATTACGAGTTCTTGGGTGGGCATTCCAATGGTGGTTCTTTTGCTTCAAGTATAACTTGGTCAATAGGCTTTAGACAGTGGGATCCGAGTGGAAGAGTCTCTCACACCTGTGGCTGGATTTGACCTCTTCCTTCACCTTGAGGACAAGGTGAATTTTGGAGGGGGAGTATTGATGGGCCTATGGGCTGAAAGAGAAGGAATGGGTGAATTAGTTAGTTAGTTAGTTAGGAAAATATTCTAGAAGGTTCTTAGTTGATAGGATAAAAGAGAGGGGAATGTGTAGTGAGGGAGGGATGTCTTAAGAGAAATAGGAATGGGAATTTGGGGAAGATCTCTTGGGATCTCCTGAGGCCTAGGCCTTTGGCTTTGAAGGTGAGTTGAGTTCTTGGTTTATCTTATCTGCATTGTCAATTAATTACTGTTAATTGTCTTGTTGTTGGAGTCTGTAATTAGCACAAGAGTCGGTGTCTCTGTTTCATTTTTTTCCATTGTTATGTTACTAGCCACTGTTATTGTATTTCTGTTACTAGGATTGTAAGGAGCGAGTTGCCAATTTCATTTGTCAATACAAAATATCTTTGCATTCAGAGTTATTTGCTGTGGAATTTTTGGGTTCCAACATGTTCATTAAAAGAATAACTTGGTATTTCACAGTTGGCCGATAGAGAAGTTCATTTATAATTAGTAGAAGTTGGCAATAGAGAAGTTCATATATTTACATTTTATCACCACTTTAACGTTTGCATTCTACAAGGACAAAGTAGGCAATGCTTTTGTCAAATATTGTTTAAAAATGTTGACTTCGTCCAAGGGTTAGGTGTATTGATTATTTGATTGATTTAATATCTTTAATTAAAAGTTCTTGAACAATATGGATGGAATCATAACGACCAAAATTTTAAAGCCTTTATGTTCCCTCTGCCTCCTCCACCTTCCTTCTTTTCCTTTGAATTGGTATTGTAATTGATTTGCTTTAATCTTTTGCCCACATATTTCTTTCTCCTCAGATGATTCCGTTCTTTGTCAGCGTACCTCCAGTCCACTAGGAAATGGTGCAGTGGTGGAGACAATTGACAAAAAGATACTTGTATTACAACGAAGTGATAATGTTGGTGAATTTCCTGGACATTTTGTTTTCCCCGGAGGCCATCCTGAGGTATTCAATGGTGAAATTAAAGTTTCGAATACTTTCTATTGCTGCTATATTAGTAGTGCTGTTGTAGATTTTCTATAATAGATATTAAATGGGAATTTAGTTCTGAAAATTGAAATTAGTCTTTGACTTTTTTTGGGGTGCGTGTTGTATTTCTTTGTTTTTATATCTGCTCCTTTCTGCCGTAATGTATTGTCTTCTATTTAATGATTACTAATGAGAAGCAAACAAATTTTCCTGTCTGTATTTTTAGACTCAAAATTTCTGTGTAGACTTGACTATACGTTGAATTTTTAATTTTTAATTTTTAATTTTTGATGATTGACAGCCTCAAGAAATTGGTATAGCGTCCCATCAATACGACAAGGAGTCAATGGAGTCTATTAACATTGAGGTTTCACGGGAGATGTTTGACAGCATTGTTCGTGAAGTAGTTGAAGAAATTGGAGTGCCAGCTTCATCCCTTGTGAGTTTCATTGCAACTTTAATATGACTATGAACACAATATACGTGGTTTTTACCTTTTCGAGAGAGTGAACTTCAGAGCCACCTAGTATAATAACTTTGGTAGATATTGTGATTTATATGTTTTGTTTTTGTTATATACCTTCTGTTGTTTGAGTGGATTGATTGCGGATAATTTTTCTGTTTGGGTTGCTAAACCCCCGTCTTTTTCTCTTTTTAAATTAGGGGTTGGATGGGTTCAAAGACTGAATATTTAATTTTGATCTTTTGTCTTGCAGAGCATCCCGGCTTTCATTGGTATATCTCGCAGGGATTTGAATGTGAGACCGGCTGCCTTTTTCTTTATCAAATGTAGTCTTGACTCAAAGGAGGTTCAACAGTTTTATTCTAGCGCACAAGATGGCTATGAATCAACTCAGCTATATGCTGTTCCAATGGTAATTCTAAAGCTTGTTTTTAATGTGTTCGCATGAAATAAACTCATGATAATAATGTGATTATTTTTATTTTTGGGTATTTCCATTTAAGAATATTTGCATTATTTTGGTAGTGGCATTAATAAGAGGCATGAATGTGGCACCTGGTTGTGGTGGTCTTTTTTTGTTGTGATGTGACAGACGGTCTATCAAAATGATTATGAGTTCAGCCCTTTGTAGAAAATATTTTCGATATTACAGAAATACTAATCACTCGGTACTTCTTTTATCAAATATAGAAAGAAAAAAAAAACATATTTACGCTACCCTTATTATTGTAGTTATTTCCTTCCATGTCCCTTTTTTTTTTCATTTTTGGTAAGGTAGTACCTTCTCCCCTTGCACTAAAATTCTACTCCTCTTGGTGGGTGTGGCTGCAGCGTGATGAATTGGTGATATGATGATATAGCTACTTGTATAGCGCTGAATGCTTAGTGATATTTTTTTCTCTAGGTTACGGTGGGATTTATTGGGGCTCTTAAGCTTTTTATTTCAAAAGCTTAAAAGCTAGCTTATTGTTACTAAAATTTTAAAATCGATCATTTTAATGCCTATTACAACGACGACCAACCTCTAACCTTGAAACCATTACTTATTGATTTTGTACTTTTCAGGTTGAATTAGAAAACATGACTTCTAAGATGCCTGGCTGTCATCGAGGTGGATTTGCTCTGTACAAATTGATGGTTGACACCAGGAAGATTACTTGATGGAAGTTTATAGAGCTCACAGTTGTCAAGCATGGTGTTGTATTACATGGCTTCAAGTCTCTTTCCTGTGTAATGTAGTTTGATGTTGACATTGCTGAGTTGAACCTCGATTTCCCCACCCAATGAAAAGAATCGAGACAGAATTTAACCGAGCTCAAATCTTTCACAGGAATTTTATATAGATGTTCTTTAAAATACATTATAGTAATGCTTCAGTTCAATTCATGCCCAAATAAAATGAATAAGCCAATCCAATGCTGTATTTTTGTTCTATATGCAGTATACCTGGTAAATATTGAATAGCATGACTTTAATTTCTGAGCTCTGACCACTGTTATATATTCGTTAATATCATATTCATATTTGATGTGTGTGTGTGTGAGACTGTGAGTGTGCGTTTTAGGTGGGAGGGGGGGTGTTTGCAAGGAATTGAATCTATGTCCTCTGCCCAAAGTCCACCTATCCTAACAACTTGAGCTAAAGTGGCTCAAACTGCATCTTGATTTCTCCGTTGGGCGTGACGTTTTGTTCATATGTATTTTGGGCATTAGTTTGCAACATTTTCGAGTATTTTGAACCTAATTAAATATCAACTTTCTTCGAATAGTACATGTATTTATGGAAATTCAACTAGGAGCCTATTACGGAATGTGAAAGCAATTATGAAGTTATGTGTCTCTCTAAGTAGTTAGTTGGAAATTGCATAGGTCACATGCTAGAGGAAATACAGTTAGGAGTTGTGGCATGAAATAAGGACGGTTGTTAGGGAGTTGGTTGAGCCTATTATGTTAGGAGTTAGTTACTCAGAAGCCTGGGTAGTGTGTAGGCAGACTTGTGTGTAGTCTGATATAAAGGGGAGCTTGATGTACAAAGAAGAATATCTGAATAATAATACAGTTCTTTGGTTCGTTACTTTCATTTTGTCCTCTCTCTATTAGGTTAACCTAACAATTGGTACTTTCATTCTTGGACACCAATCACGATACCATGATGCAAGTTCAAGATCTCGCTACTGAGTTATCTACGTTCCAGCGGATAGTTGATGCTCGTTTTGAAGCTAATCTCGCTCAGATGTCTCGCATAGAAAAACGATTCAATGATTATCAGAATCAGCTGGCATTGATTGTGACTTAGTTGCAACAGCTTAACACTACTGTTATGGCAATTGCTGCACGCACTTGTGTGCCTCATCTTCATGATCCTAATTTTCGTGGACCTTTGTTTCACTCAAATGTTGATGCTGCATCGTCTCAGAATCCTCAATTGTTGTAGTCCAATTTCATTGTTCAAGATCCAACCTCTTGTTCATTTTCTTTTTCCAAAATAACAGAGCATAGCTCTAACGTTGCACACACTCAACCGATTCATCAGCATGTTGACACCACTTTTTTTAATAATATGTTGTCCATTGAGAGCGTTCCATGCCCAAACATTCATAGGAGAACTGAATCCGCAGATCCGCGTTCTGCATTCATGTTCATTTCCATGGAGATTTCTCCTCTCAAGTGCGACACTGGATCAGCTGCACACAAGGCTGCTAAGCAAAGCTTGGACCTCATTGTTGACATTAAGGGGGTGTTTGGTTCAAGTTTCTGGAGAGGATTACCGGTAATCCTTCTTTGGTAAATGTAATTACCACGTTTGGTAGAAGGAATAAATTACGATTCCCGTATATCCAAGGATTACCGGTAATTTGATTTATAAAGAAAAGTCACTATTCAGATTACCAAAAATAATATGGTAATTCGGAATACCAATCAAAATACCAAGTAAAGGGAAAGTACAATAATAAATTTTGAGACAAAAATACCCCAATACACATAAAAATCTAGACTCAATCTATCAATTACAAAAGTAAAAATAGTTTGGGGTTATTTTTGTAAAATAACCTCATATTCCAAGTCATATTTCGTTCTAAACCAAATATGGAATCAGTAATTTTTACCCAGTATTCCCGGTAATATTTTGGCGAACCAAACACATCTTTCGTAAGATTCCAAGTAAACTCAATTTCTACTGAATTCCCATTAATCATGATTCCCGGTCACCAAAAAATTTCTCCTGTACCAAACACATCGGGAATTGTGGCCGTAAATTTGATTTTTGGTGCATCAACTCAACCAAGAGGTATCCCTGTTTGTGGTGCTATTAGCACCTTTGTTTTTCATTTGTCACAAAGTGCAATTGTAGACTGCTTTTTGCTATCAATGCAACATGCATTTGAGAGTAATTTGAATGTCATTCACCATGTTCTTCTGAGTTTTACTTGGGACCGAGGAGGCGCTGACCATTTAGATTTCCGTATGTTCAGTTACTGGTGCTTCAACACAGGGCTTGACATGCTACCTCCGCTGTGTGGGTATGGCTGAGAGAGTTTTCATTGTTTGGACCTTGAGGACAAGGTCCCTTTTGAAGGGGTGAGTGATGTTACGGAATGGGAAAGCAATTATGGAGTTATATGTCTCTGGAAGTAGTTAGTTGGAAATTGCATAGGTCACATGCTAGAGGAAATACATTTAGAGCTGTGGCATGAAATAAGGAGTGTTGTTAGGGAGTTGGTTGAGCCTATTATGTCAGGAGTTAGTTACTCAGAAGCCTGGGTAGTGTGTAGGTAGACTTGTGTGTAGTCTGATATAAAGAGGAGCTTGATGTACAAAGAAGGATAAATAAATAATAATACAGTTCTTTGGTTCGTTTCTTTCATTTTGTCCTCTCTCTGTTAGGTTAACTTAACAGAGAGCCTCGCTTGAGCCAAAGTCATGTTCTGAGGCATACCATTGTCTGGATTCTGCAATATCATTGTTATTGTTAACCATGGAGAGAATAACGGAACAATAACATTCTACAATATTTATTTGGTTCAGTCCCAGAGTGATTGCCTTGATTGTTAGGGCCAGCGTCTAAAATGCCAGAGGAAGAGTTGCCAGAGTGTCCCGAAGAATGATGTTGCTGAAGAGCATGGAGACGAGAGAGTGCTTCTTGCATTTGGGATTGGGACTCTTGAAGATTGAGATATTGTTGTTCTATTAGTAATTTAGTGGCATCAAATCGCTGTTGCTGTTGTAAGGCATGGAATTTGTCACGCTGATTTAGTGGCATCCACGCGATTTGTCACGTCCTTTAAGCGTGTATTTTCTGCCATGAAATTTGGGAGGAAAGGAGTAGAATGAAAGCACCATAATGTTAGGACAGATTTGAATATTTAGTAGGGGAGCAGAGGAGAAAGAAAGGTAGGGAAGGAAGAGACAAGAAAGAGACAGAATTGTTAAACTTTTCCATGTCTTTCTTCATTACTAACGGTGCTTTAAATATATATCACAATATTCCCAAACCGTTTTCAGGGCTATACTATCCCCTGTGCATACCCACCTTACATAGTATAGATTAGCAACAGCTCACAAAACAGAAAATAAACGGGTCACATAAATGGACCTTTCTTTCAACATTTGTACTGATCCAAATAGGAGGGCCACTTACTAATTTACTTGGGCCTGGTATAGGAACAGTTTGTGACATTGACATTTTTCCATGCCTATTCCATCGAATAACTTGATGACGTTTATGGCTGATCGTTCAAAATTGTAGCTGGGGTGATTGATCTTAATTATTAGTCGGATCACCCACAAGGTACGGCAAATTCTGTTTCATAGCTGGGCCAAATAATCTCGTTTTGTAATTTAATACGTACAATAAGCCTTTCACCTTATGCAAGGGTGGACCTAGCTGTAGGGCTAGGCAAGGGACGCGGTGGCCTCTCAGAGCAATAAAAATTCCTCTGTAAATTGTATTGTTATTTGATTTAATTTAATTTAACTCTTTTCATAGGCTTTCATAAAGTTTAAATTTACCTCACTTAATTTTTTTTTTAAAAATGTAATCTCACCTAATACTTTGTAATTTATGCCTCCCTCTTGAGTAAATTGTCACCGTGACATGGCATGAAACACAGTAACTGACTTACTGCCAAAAGGGATTGTGCGAATGACATGTGCTTGATATGATCATATTCTTAGCAATATTTTCACTACAAAATCCATGGAGCTTCTTTCGTAGGCTTACATAAACCAGAACCTAATCTTGTATATACTGGCACTATAGCAGCATAAAACATATATGTCAGACCGTGTCTAATATTTGTCGAGACGTTATCAATATATTCTTTTTAACATTTTTTTCAATATTTTTTGTTATTGAATAAGATTCCATCATGGTTCCACTAATAGAAAATTAATTTTAGTTATTTAATGAAATTCAAGTGAAATTTTACTTGATAATAAAAAATAATTAAAAATAAAAAACGTTGCTTATATTTTTTATAAAGAATATGTTTTTCTTATATTGCAGGAAACAAATTGTCTCATGCAACACAAAAAAAAAAAGGAAATGATCCATTTGCTTTCTCTCTTTCTTTTTTAGTGAGTTTCACTCGTTTTTTTATATGTTGCATGAGACAATTTATCTCATACAACATAAAAAAACATTTCTCCTTTTATAATTGGTTCAGTCAATGGTCAATAACCGGAAACATAAAAATTGGTCATCTACCAATTGTCAACTTTAATTTCACTGTCAAACCAAATTTTTAATATGCTCTTTTGGACTATACTAAGTATGGTATATACTACTAATGCTGTAAAGCACAATGTGAATGTTTAGTATAATATGCGGCTTGCTACTGTAACTTTGGACTACGGAGTGACAGCAACGTTGTTCAGGAACGACACGATGACCAATGGGTAGACTTCCAAAGTTGTTAATTCACGTGCAGTTGCAGTGCCACGTGCACCGATTGAAATGCTACTGACTCGTTATTTCACTTACCTATTTTGTCTTTGTTTTTTTTATACATTCATTATTTACCTAGGTTCCAAAAAAGAGGTTAACGTTAACTACTTTAAAAAGAGTTATTCGGCGGTTTTTGTTTGGATCCTTGCGCACCATGTCCATGTGGGTTCCCTCCCTGGCTGTAAGGTTTCTTGTTTTCTCAGTTATTTTTTATGACTTTGTTGATTCGTTCTTTTGTTTTTTGTGTTATATTTATGCCTTTCAACTTTCTTGATTTTGTTGATAAGATCGAAATCTAGGCTTCAATTATCGCTTTTTTTGTTTCTTCTCCATTGTTCGTAGTAAGCATATGCTTGTACGCCAAAATGACATGTTTCTCTTTCTTTTCCTTTCCTGTGAGTAACCATGAGTTGACTCTAGCGCGCTGTGCGTGGTTCAGGTCGGGTCAGGTTTTTGTCCAACTCGACCCAACTTGATTTTTATGGATCAGGTTTTTGTCCGACTCGACCCAACTTGATTTTTATAGGTCAGGTATTTTGACCCGACCCGCTTTAATTTAATCCAAGTCAGGTCTGCCTTGGTTTGGATTTTGTTGAACTAGTTCAGAACTGGATCGGATATGACCTGACTTGGTTTCTGAAGTGGGTCAAATCAGACCTGACCCGTTTTTGACTTGGTTTCCTCACAAAATTTCGTCGAAATTTCTACATTGCAAATGACGAGAATTTCGTCACAAAATTATTTTTTCGTCGGAATACTTTTTGACGAAAAGCAACGAAATTTTTTCTCTAATGAAAATTTTTACAAACAAAAATTTTCTATCGAAATTTAGTTTCTGTTAAAAGTTTTGACGAAAATGATTTCTTCCATCAAATGTTTTAAACGAAAAAAAATTCTATCAAAAATTTTGACAATTTTTTCGTTCAAAATTTCGATGGGAATGTGTTCTGACGAAAATTTCAACGGAAATTGTTTCGAGAAAAATGTTTCATTCGAAACTTTCGACGAAATTTAGATTCTCTAAAGAATTTTGACAGAATATTTTTTTCGTCAAAATTTTTTATCGAATTTTTTATTTTACAGAAATGTGTTTCGTAGAAATTTTTGATGGAAATATTTGTTATCAAAAAACTTGACGAAAATATTTAGTTGAAAATTTTCGATGGAAATGTGTTTCGCTAAAAATTTCGACAAAATTTTTTTTTTTGTCAAAAAAATTAACGAAATTTTTTTCGTCGAAAACTTTCGCCGAAACTTGAAATCTATAAAGAATTTTGATGAAATTTTTTTTCGTTAAAATTTTTTGATAGAAATGTGTTTCATCCAAATTTTCGATGGAAATTGTTTTGAGGGAAATGTTTCTTTCGAAACTTTGGACAAAATTTAGATTCTCTAAAGAATTTTGACAGAATATTTTTTCCATCAAAATTTTTTATCGAAATTTTTTTTTGCAGAAATGTGTTCCGTAGAAATTTTTGATGAAAATATTTTTTATCAAAAAACTTGACGAAAATATTTAGTTGAAAATTTTCGATGGAAATGTGTTTTGCTAAAAATTTCGACAAAAATTTTTTTTTTGTCTAAACGTTTAACGAAAATTTTTCCGTCTAAAACTTTCGCCGAAATTTGGAATCTGTAAAGAATTTTGATGAAATTTTTTTCCGTCAAAACTTTTTGATAGAAATGTGTTTCGTCCAAATTTTTGATGGAAATTGTTTTGAGGAAAATGTTTCATTCGAAACTTTCGACGAAATTTAGATTCTCTAAAGAATTTTGACAGAATATTTTTTCCGTCAAAATTTTTATCAAAATATTTTTTGTCAAAAATTTTTACGAAATTATTTTACAGAAATGTGTTCCGTTGAAAATTTTGATAGAAATATTTTTTGACCTTAATTCCAATTGGAGCCTAGCTCCACCACTGATTTAACTTGGGATGGGGAGCGCAATATGCAGGAAAGAGCTACACTATTTTTTTCACGAACCAATACTTGAAATAAATTAAGCATGTGTAATTTTTTAAATAAAAAATGTATCCATATATATGAAGAGAAAAAGATATATTTAAAATAATGATAATAATTAATGTCTTTTTATTTTATTAAAAGTGAAAATAATTTGAAATGAGTTGAAATTTTTAAAATGATAATTATATCAAAGCAAATAATAATAATAAAGGGTATGTTATGTTTATAACTTTTTTATTTACAACTTTTATAACATCAACTATGTACTTCGAGGAGTCCATTCTCAAGTATTTGAAACATAGTTGAAGTTATAAACAAAAAAAAATTGTAAACGTAATCCTTCGCTAATAATAATAATATAATTATAATAATAACAATAGTAGTACTACGTAGTAATTAATTGTCATTATCATTATTATTATTTCGTTTTAGTGTATTTTAGCTTTACTAACTATTTATAATATTTTGGTGCCAACCATGTTAATCCATGGATGGAAGGTGCAAGAAGTAACAACGCTCAAAGTCTGAGTTTACTTTACAGTAATTCACTAGAGATGAAGTTAACCTACATACCAAAACGATGTATTGTTATATAGTTTTTTTGTAAGAGTAAATACTTTTTTTTTGTCCCTGACAATAGCCACGAAGTCCTTATTGGTCCCTAGCAATAAAAAAGGGACATAGTGGTCCCTTAAATTACAAAAAACAGGCCACGTTAGTCCTTCTATTAAATCTCATCCAACGGCCCAACTAACGGTGCACACTTGGCACGTTAGTTTGCTGACGCGAATTTGAGTGGTCCACCGTGGATGTTGAGACAACGATGTTTTGATAATCAGTTGCATCTCCATGGTCGTGTGGACACCTGACCTAGCATCAGTTGCATCTCCAACGCCCTTATTGGTCCCTGACAAAAACTACGAGGCCTTTTTTGGTCCCTAACTAAAGAAAAACAGGGACATGAAATTAGAAGATTTCTATGCAATCAAATTTGTTAAAACTTTGTTGTATACCAAACATAGAAGTATGTCTCTAGCTTAAATGATAAGTCAGCTTAAACAATGCATACAACATTGCTTCTCTACTTTAGACTTCAGAGAAATAGAACTGACTAACATGCATATCTTCTCTATTCACTTTTACTGCCATATTTTTACCAACAAACACATTACTTGTCAATGAGGAGAGTCTGCAACAGTGCAGATACACTAAATAACATAGATGGTTACAATTTTGCAAAAATATCCCCTTCTTTCTTCAACAGAAAAATTTAAAAGTTATTCTATGAGTAGGATAGATAAAGGAGGATATAAAAATGAAACTTACAGAAAGCCAAGAACAAAAAAATAATACCATGAAACCCTCAATTTCTCAGTCAATTCATAATAAAAAAAACCTTCAAGAGCTAAGTCAAGTGAACACTTTCATTTTCACCCCAAATTAAATGTAAATTTAAAATTTAATTTTTAAAAATACTAGCATCCTCTTAAACTTACATATACCCAGATCCAGAAAGCATAGAGCATAGCAACAAAGTTTTGTGTTTATTATTACCACTAACCTCTAATATCAATCAATCATAAAAAGATCCTCAAGACTAGAAGGACAAAGCAAAACCCCTCCTCCCCAGTCCTCACAAATATCAAGCAGTGCATATCATTGCATATATTCAACGGGTGAACCTTTTACCAAAATTGTCTTTACTTCAATAGTTTCATAATTGGCATACAGTAAATAAACAAGAGGAAAGACCCAAGAAAAAGTGAAAGAGGTTTATAAATTAAATTAACCAAAGCAAAATTGAGAACTAGATTACCAATGTCTACTATCTTCAAAACACGTTTTTGGGACAACATAAAAAGCTATCACCCCAGAATCAAACTTCAACTTTCAGTACCCAAAGCAAGTAAAAAATAAAAAATTATATTCCAAATTTCACAAAGGACCAAGTCAAAATTTACCCCGAAAACTAAAATTATAAAAATATTTATGTAGCAAGAAATTAAAAACAAAACCAAAAAATTGGCACTCCAAACTCCAGGAAAAAAAAGAGTGCTTTAAGTTGAAGTGTCACCCAAAACTTCAAAACAAATCCACATCACAGTATAACAGTTAAACGATGACGAATCACTCAAAAGAGTGAAACAATTAAAACAAAAACAACCAAGTCGTGGATGTTCCAACAATGATGTTTCATAGGGTTGATGAATGTTTAACTTTACCTTTTCTGGTTGCATTTAACATATATAGTTGTTTCATACAATAATTTCATAATTTAGAAAGTTGAACTTCATATTGTTGAAGTTCTCTGATTGCATAGAAATCCTCTGATTTCATGTCTCTGTTTTTCTTTAGTTATGGACCAAAAAAGGCCCCGTGATTTTTGTCAGGGACCAATAAGGGCGTTGGAGATGCAATTGATGCTAGGTCAGGTGTCCACACGACCATGGAGATGCAACTGATTATCAAAACATCGTCGTCTCAACATCCACGGTGGACCACTGAAATCCGCGTCAGCAAACTAATGTGCCAAGTGAGCACCGTTAGTTGGGCCGTTGGATGGGATTTAACAGAAAGACTAACATGGCCTATTTTTTGTAATTTAAGGGACCACTATGTCCCTTTTTTATTGCTAAGGACCAATAAGGGCTTCGTGGATACTGTCAGGGACCAAAAAGGGTATTTACTCATTTTATAATTAATTGACGATGCAATTTTAAGTTAGAAGTGATAATATAAAAAATCGATTCATCCCAAAAGCTTAAATTGATAGGTAAGGTTACATTAATGGTTTTATACTTCTCTAACACACCCCTCACATGAAAGTCCAATGGAATTGAAGGGTTAACAATGCACAGACTCACTTATATATGCTTTACAAATTTCACGAGACTTAATTAATTATTAATTAAATAAAGGACGGTGAAGATCAAACTTGTGACATCGAAGCTCTGATATACCATGTAAATAATTGATTCATCCCAAAAGCTTAAATTGGTAGGTGAGATTACATTAATGATTTGATACTGCTCTAACATATAGTTAGATAAATCTTTCATTAAATACTAAATAGTGACCTAATATTTAAAGGGGAAAAAGTATATAATGTTACTTTAGACAATTTTTTCTAATGTTCATCGAAACGATGTCATGTTAGTGTTAGAAAATTAAAAATTAGAATGATAAAGATTATTTTAACCCTGAAATAAATTAAAATTACAAATATATCATAATTTTTGCCCCAAAATAACGTCGTTTCGGTGAACATTAGACAAAATTATTTCAAGTAAATTTAGAAAAAACTAACCCAATATTTAAACTTTTTAACATTTAAAAAAAAAATATTACTTGGAATCCTCTTGTACTGCGCGCGGCCATCTACTATTGAGATAGATGTCTTATACTCTTATTGAATGATGATAGTTGTTTTTTACACAATTGATATAACTACACTTTTATTGGTACATATATAACTACATTTTAATATTACTAATTTAGTGCAACTTTACAATTTTTTATGAAAATCCATAAATTAACATTTTCGCTCACGATTTTCATAGCGAGTTTATTCTTTTAATATAGATTTTACTAAGTCATTACATTTGCACAAGACTTGAGACAATTTAATTTTTTATAAGTGAAAATATGGACAATGACTTATCCTCAAGTCGTGGCCATGGCATTAAGATAGATAACATGTGGTTTAAAGTCGTAATTGCCATTTGATATGTGGGACAAGCCACAACTTCATTGGCTCAAAGCCACAAAATATATATCGTGATCACATGATAAATTTTCGGATAAATTAGAAGAGGAAGATTATATTTATGGGATAGGATATTGTGACAACCAAATAATGTTACTACCAATGTTACTACAACATCTTAACCGTTGATTTCCACCAATCAACGGTTATCATTTATTGCGAATTAATAATTAATTAATGAGTTTGATTGAAAAAATGATAACCATTGATTGGCAGAAATCAACGGTTAAGATGTGGTAGTAACATTATTTGGTTGTCACAATATCCTATCCCTATATTTATAACATGTTTTCATTTACAATATTTTACAATCATATCTTAATCGTTGATTTTTGCCAATCAATAGTTATTATTTTTTCAAATCAAACTCATTAATTAATTATTAATTCATAATAAATGTTAATCGTTGATCGGCAGAAATCAGCGATTAAGATATGATTATAAGAGGTTGTAAACGAAAATATGATATAAGTATAATCTTCCTCAAATTAGAATGTGTCTGACAATTATTTTACTTTCTAGCCCCATTTTTGTATAAAAATATTTATTTATCTTTTGCTTAGAAAGAGTTTCTCGTTATAAATTTGTATATAATAACACATGTTGTATGACGTATCTATTTAATAAATAGTATGCTCGGAAAAAAAAAATATTACCATTTTATGTTCTGAAACAGAAAAATAAATTAATTTTATCAAACAAAATTTCTAATTATTTTTGTTCTCCAGATTAAAAGTTGAAAAAATAAAATAAAATTTTGAACACATTGCCATCCACACTTTTATTGTCCTCATCCACGCCTTTATTAAAATAAATTTAGCTTGACAGGCAATATAATAAAACTAATATTAAAAAATTATATCTTATATTTATGTCGTGTTTGATGTCTATGATTTAGTAAAACAAAAACAAAATAGTTACAATGTCATGGAAAAATATTTACGACTTTTTTTTAAATTAATACCACTTGATAAATGAATTTAAAATTAAGGCACCACTAGGGTTAGCCTAGTGGTGTGGAGTGTGTGTGTTAGGAGTGTGTAGTGTAGGGTGTTGTGTTCAATTCCTTGTAAACCTTCACACAAAAAAATGAATTTAAAATTATAGTAAATTGATAGTAATGTGACATAATTACACGCACACCGATTGAGTCAAAAAAATAGTGATGATAATTGTGTAAATGTATTATCATATATTTTATCTATTCTTATGCAAATTATCAGATAAAAGTAACACCATGATCGTATTGTAATTTTTTTTTGTAAATAATAAAAAAAATTTAAATGGTTTAGATTCGCATATACCTCGCATCGTTCATGTAAATATATTTTTCCGTAACTTATAGGCAATATTAATATAAATATTTGTCATAAAAAGAAGAAGAAGAAGATTTAAAAGAATTCTTCATTCTTATCAGTTGACAGAGTTTTTCTTGCTTTTCTAAAATTAGCAAAAATTTGCTGGGTTAGGGGTTGAAAAAGAGAGGCTGCGATGCACGTTTGTAAGTATTCCATCAGTGAAAATGACCAGTATTTGAGGAATATACTATTGAAATTTTAAACGCATCGTTCATGAAGAAATTAACATAACCCTCCTTTATTAATGTCAACGTTAATAATTTGAGTTGTTGAAAATTTTTCTGGAAAAGAAAATCGATGGTCCAGAGGAAAAGTGGCAAACTAAATGGTTTTTATTTTATTTTATTTTTTCACCCTCTGATCATGGGGTTAGATTGGTTGTTGAACCAATCACGCGTACAAGCGGCACAACACCACTTGAAAATATAATAACTCGGTTTGGACCCTCGCGAGTGCTCACATTTGCAGCTCTGGAACATGGTATCTTATTGGTAGACTCGCTTATTCGAACCGATCCATTTGCTTGCATTGCATATAATAATAAGGAAAAATGTTTGTCCTTTGAAATGACATAACTTATATCACAAAGAGGTGGGACTCACACCTTTATATTTTTTTGTCCACTTTCTCTCCTCATTTATCTATCTCTTTCTCTCACTTAAAATGACACAACTTTATATCATTTAAAATGATACACACTTTTCCCGTAATAATATGTATAACATTGAATATAACACCATGATGTAGTGCCCCACTAAGCAGATCATACCGTATGCACACGGCACACCACATATGTGGCTGACTAACAATTTGGATTCCCGACTACACATGAAACAATAATGTTTTTTTTTTTTTTACACAAATTTAATTACACTTTATTTTAATCAATTAAGTATATTATAATATTAAATAAGCATATTTCATATTATATATTATATAACAATATTTTTTATGTATAATTTTTAATTTAATAGCTATTCATAGCAATTGTTTATTTTAGGTAACGTTTTCCCATAATGAAAATTTACATGCCAAGTGCTCACTTCTCTCTAAATTGACGTAAATGGTCTTTGCTGCATGATGATGAGCCATGATTATAACGGAATGGACCTCCTTATATTAAAATTTCAATTTCATATCAGAGGATCGTGCGAATTTTTTGTGTCTATTTTATTTTTTTATTTTTACATGTTTTAAGTAGGTGGGATCCAATTAACATTAATAGAAAAATATATGGAAAAATTTCATATGATATCTCATGTGAAATTTTAGGCTTTTTGACCCTTGTGTGAAAAAATGAAACATAGCACCAGTTTAGTTTTTTTGATAAACATTTTACCTAACTAATGCGAGTGAAACACATATCGGGAATGTGTGCGTTTAAGTCACGCATAATTCTCATGAGCGACTTGTGTAAAACTCAAAAAGTGTCTCTCACACGTGTCACACTCTACAAGATGTGTATCAGGGGAGCGTGCTCGACTTAAATGCGCATGACCTGGATGCACGTTTTGTGGATTGTGTTGATTTTTGCACAAGTCACGCATGAAATGATATACGACTTAAATGCGCACAAAACCCATGCGTATTTCACTGCATTAGTTTGGTAAATAGTTTGTCAAAAAAATAAACGGGTGCTATGTTTTATTTTCTGCATTAGCATGGTCAAAAAGGCCAAATACTAACTAAGGCCGGCAAAACGAGCTCGGCTCGGCGGGCCGATCAGTCCAGCCTGCCAAATGAAGTAGGAGGGACTGAGTTTTATAGCTCACTCTCAAAAGGAGGTAGGGCGGGCTGATTCATTTTTTAGCTGGTTGATGACCGATCGAGACGGGACGGGACGGGTCAATGTAAAACAATAGTTCGGACTAACAGACTGAAATTTTTACCCCACTTTCAAAAATGAGACAAGATAGGTTGACTTATTTTTTTAACGAGTTAACGTTGTCTCGCCCATTCTGTCACATAAAATGATTGATGCCCGGACTATAACATCCCTATTCTTGCAAAGTCAATGGGCTGAGTCAACCACTAAAGTCTTGAACGGTTACCATATATTTCTGCAGTTTGAAAAGTTTGCTAAACTCTCAAGTCTATATGTCATTAAACAACCTGTTTATTATGCCTATATAACTATTAATTCAACAAGGTTACTCCGGTATTATACAGCTTCTAAAAAAAGTCCTTTAATTTCATAATGTTGTCCATTCTGATTTAAGATTTTCCACCTTTTCTTCTTACATATGTCCACTTACTTTTCTAAATGCTATCCTGTTAAAATGGTAAGAATGTTTCTTTTTCTTGTTTAAATGAGCTTGCGTCGTTTCGGTTATATTTACTTTTCTAAACAAATTATATATTTATTGAGATAATAACTTCTCCTGTTAAGAAGACTCAAAATAATTCCCCCATATTTATTTTGAGTTTCTTTAAATTTATACAAAGTTATATAATTTAAATACAAATCAAATACTTCGAGAGAGAGTGACAAGACATCTCTATCATCCGTTTAATTATTTTTCTCAGGGGTACTTGTTGCGAATAATCGGCAAGTGTACCGATCGTTCCAAGTAATAAAAGGGTAAGTAGAGTATCGTCTCTACGAGAATTGGGGCACCAAATTTATTATAATTATTCCACTCTTGTAGGATGAATAAAAATGGTTTAAGGACAATTGTGGTTTGTGAATTAATGAGAACAATTCAAGGAAATGTAAATAATTCAAAGGTCATTTTAGAAACTCAAAAATAAAAGAGTAAAAGTTGAGAAAATATTGCGGTAAAGAGATGCCAGCACCTTTATGATCCCCACCTTGTAACCTGAGTTAACGTTTACATTCAATTATGCAATCGATCAAACGATTCACTATCTTTTATTTAGTTGGTTAAACCTTAATTCCTTAATGATTTTAACCTTATTAGGATCCCAATCCCTTAGAAATCTCTTTTTAAGTTAAGCCTTCGAATCAGTGAATCTTTCACGTTTGCGATTCATGTAGCTTATCCCTAGTGCATACATGAACAATTATCTTACCTCCTGTCAGGAATTAGAGTTCTAGTATTCCTATTGAAAACTCTAACCCTCGCAATCCTAACAGAGTGATCAATTCTATAAGAATTATAAGATGAAGAACAAGGTAAAATAACTCAATTAACATAGATGAATATAAATTTAACCAAATTACAAGGGGTTCTCATCAAGGGTTGTGACCCTTACCACAATAATAAAACTAGCCAGACATATTCATGTCTGACAAAATCAATACAAAAGAAAATAAAATTCGGAACCTAAAAGAGAGAAAGAAGATGAAGATCTTCCGTCTTGATCGTTCGAATCTTTGAAACTCCAAGAAGCTCCCAAGAATTCTTCCTCTCTTAGTTTTTTTTCTCTTCCTTGTTGTCAAAAAGTACTTACTTCCTCTATTTGTGATCCTTTTATTAGGTTTTGGAAAAACCTCTTTTCAATTGCTCTCCAATATGGCCTCCTTTTTGAGTAATTTGCATCAGATTAAAATTAAAAGTATCGCTCGCGCACTTTGCACCAACTCTGGCCACACTTTGCATGAGAAAACAGAGGAAAAACTGTCAAATGACGCACTTTGCGCCAGGTCCTGCGCAAAGTGCGCCAGCTTCGCGCACAATGCGCCAACTGCCACGCACATTGTTGCGCCAAGGAAACAGAGGCAAACTAGATCAAATGGCGCACTTTGCGCCAAGTCCCGCGCAAAGTGCGCCAGCTGGAAAACTGCACTTCACTCATTCACTTCTTTTTTTAGTGTTTCCTTCTATTAAAACACATAAATTGAGTGGAGAATGATTGAGAAGAAATAATCAATATTTCTTGCATTTATGACTTATTTTCACACATTTATGATTAATTCCTTACTTCTTTTAAGTTAGAAAGCATCATATGCTAGACGCACATCAGTACTTAAACCAAAAATCATAGTCATGCAAGTGATACTTAAATATCTATTTTATTATGAAGTTTTTTTCTTAAAGTATCTTATGTATGTAAGAGGAAGGAATCGTTTAACACATGTGTAAGACAAAGAGAAATTATATTTTTTATCTCAATTGTTGATATTTGTCCATCTAATTATTATAATTTATTGATAAATTATAATCATTAGATGGACGAAAATAATGACTGAGATGGAAAGTAATTTTTTTTTAATTTTACTCTCCTCATATATATAGTACATATATAATTATAATATTAAAGATATTTTTTTCTCTCCTCAATAACTTTTCAGACAGTTGTCAGGTGACTGAGAGAAAAAATAACTTTAATATTATAACTATCCGAAGTGTTGGGAACTCGGTTCCCTCAAGCTCGGGTAAGCAGTCATTGCGGAAGTCAATCAACAAGATCCTCGATCTCGGATCTCGGCAATACCTCAGCCTGAACTTCACCAGGTCGGGCAGCGCAGCGGAAAATCAAAATGCAAACAGGAGAGAGAGAGAGAACACAAACAATTTTAACGTGAGAAAACCTTCTCTAATGAAGAAGTAAAAACTCACGGGACCTAGTCCAGATCAAAAATCCACTATGAAAATAATGGTTACAAAGAATCAAGATTCACCAATGTGGTGGTTAACATAACCTCTCCAACAATGGTGATAATCAAACTCCCCCTAGAGATGTTTCACTCAAACTCTCTCTAGAGATCTCTCAAATACAAAGCATAAAGCTTTGCTCAAACAATTTTCTCTCAAATTTTTAATTTCTCTCTTAATCTCTTAACCTAGCTTCCACCCACAACTAATGAATATATAGAGGAGGTGAGATCTAGGATTAGCGTTTTTACGAAACCCCTCAATAGGCTTGGGCTTAGCATTGAAGGAGGAACCCCAACACGAAGTACATAGTTAAACTCTTGGAAAGAGAAAAAACACAACTTTAATATTATAACTATGTACTATCTGTAATACATAGTTATAATTTTGTGACCATACCAAACCTTAGATCCAGTCTATGAAGCACCGACACTTCAAAAATTCTGACGTGTCGTGTCCGACACTCTCCGACACTCCAACACGCATTGTAGAAACTCAAAAAATGGTTCAAAGGTTGCGTTGCGCTTTTATTTCCAACTATTAGATTTGTTGGATTACGATTACCATTTTATTAAGTTTAGTATAAATATTTGGGATATTTTATGTTTCTTTGCAAAATTGATAGGTATTATAAGTTTAACTTCATTTTTTTATTAAATTATTGAATATTAAATATAATATACACTACATAAATTAAAAATATTATTTAATATCAAAACGTGTCCTAACGTGTCAAAATCTAACATTTTTTAGAATTAACGTGTCGAAGTGTCGTGTTGTGTCGTGTCACGTGTCCCGTGTCGATGCTACATAGGATCCAATCACATGACAAATCATTTTGATATATATATATATATATATATATATATATATGGGGAAAGATATTGTAACAACCAATTAGTGTTACTACCAATATTACTACCAATCAATTTCACCGTTAGATCGATTAGATTGATTCAACAATTAAAAAGTTTGACATCACATCTGAGCTGTTGATTTTCGTCAACCTGACGACGGTAATTTATTAAGAATTAGTAATTAATTAACAGATGTAACTTAATACATTATAATTATCAGATCGACAAAAATCAATGATTCAGAAAAAGTGTCAAAAATTTTATTTTGACATCGGTGTCGAATGATTGGATATATAAATTTTATATATAGGGCAATATCTTCTTACATCCGTGTAAGAATAATAAATTTAATATCAAATATTAACCTTTAATTTTCGTCTATCGAACGGTTATAATTTATTAAATTAAGGAAAAATTATTTATCCTTTTAAATGACTCAACTTATGTCATTTTACTCTCACAAAGAGGTGAGATTCACACCTTTATATTTTTTTGTCAACTCTCTCTCCTCATTTATCTATCTCTTTCTCTCACTTAAAATGACATAACTTTACATCCTTTAAAATGATACATATTTTTCTCTTAAATTAAATTCATTAATTAAGCCGATTTTAGTGAATGTCAAATTGCGTTTTGAAGGTAAATTGAGCGGAAAAAGAAAAAGAAAATATGGAAGAAACCTGTGGGTTACATTATATGAGATAATTATTTTTTCTTTGACTCCTTGGTTTTTAATGGTCAAATTTAATCCTAGTTGATTGCATCTACTACAAATGACCGTCACTTTGGTTCAACTTACACCTTAGTCATATTCCTACTACCATTATTTTTTTCTACAAAATATCGCAAGTCACATCTTCAAGTTTTCATACTGTAACTTAAAAAAAAATCAAATAACAAATTGCAAACACAGTAGGGTTCATTGTTTCTCCTATTACAAGAAACAAAGTTATTTCTCGCAATTTTAAAATTATGTCATTTTGATGGTTAAGAAAATTAATGAAAGATATTTACACAATATTGCTGCTAGTAAAAAAAACAATAGAGTATATAGTTCACCAAAAAAAAAAAATAGAGTAGATAGATCCCACCGGAATTTAATATGAAAAAAATATCTGTCATTTTAAGTGAGAGACAAATTAAGTATTATGAATGAGAGATAAGCTGAAAATCATCAAAACACAATCATTTTACTTAAAATAATATAAAATTATGTCATTCAAAATGATAAATATTTTTTTCATTTAATATTATAACTATGTATTATCCGTAGTACATAATTATAATTTTTTGACCGCACCAAACCTTAGAATCAGTCATTGTATATCCGCTAAACCCATATATATATATATATATATATATATATATATATATATATATAGGGAAAAATGTTTCTGCAGTTAATGCAGAGAAGTTATCTGCATTTATTCCCAAAACGACGTCGTTTTGGTATTGAAATCTTAAAAAATTATAAATATAAAGACTATTATAACCCTAAAATAAATTAAAATTACAAAAATATCATGATTTCCGTTTCAAAACGACGTCGTATTGGCTTACTGCAGATAACTTATCTGCAGTAACTGCAGAAAAAGCGAACCCATATATATATATATATATATAGACAAATAGTTTCTTATGCGGCTGCACAAGAGGATAGCTTGCAGCAGATAGTTCGAAATTCGTGCCAATTTTTTTTTTTTTTTTCTAAAATGTTGTGGGTCCTAGGATTTTGTTTCTATAGCATAAGAGGAGGAATTTTGCTGCAACAGGAGATCCTTTAAACCCTATATATATATATATATATATATATATATATATATATATGAGAAAAATATGTATCTTTTTAAATGACACAAGTTATGTCATTTCTTTGACACAAAGAGGTGAACTCACATATTTATTTATTTTTGTCTTTATTTTTTTCAGCAAAACTCATATTTTTTGTGTCTATAAAATGATATACATTTGTTTTTATTTATATATGAAAAATATTTTCTTATATTGTAGGAGAATATAATTCTCCTATCAGTAATTTTTTTATTTTTATGCAATATATATTTTTTTTTAATAGATGTAAACCTTACGCGAAATATATTTATAGCGTTGAGAAATTTTTTTCTTATGATTAAAACCCTATGTATATATACTAAAATTGACCGGTAAGGAGACAAGAAAGAAAGAATATAACATCTTATCTCCTACTGAAATTCAGAGTAGAGAATAGGCGGAAATTAAGGCCTGAGTTTCTGACATGAAATAGGGGCAAACTCTTAACGTTAGTTTTTGGTCGTTTGAACCGGAAACAGAAGTTGGATCTCTTCCACTTGCATGCATAAAATCATAACGTTTTTTAGCTTTTTTTTCTTTAAAAAAAAAAAAAACCAAACAAACAAATGGAGCATCTTAACGATGCTTCAGTGTCTGTTTGCACGCGATGTTCGATCATGTGCGTTAATACTAAAAATTAAATAGAAAGAAAATTAGGAGGCCATTATTGACCCAATTTTTAAATGAGTATATTAATATTATAAATAATATCATAATAAGTGGGCGTGGGTGCGCCACTTTCCGCGTCCGTCCAAAAACGACCACCGGAAGTTTAATCACGCGGGCCCAATGTTGAGTCGACTCACTGAATCATTGTAATGAATGACAACTGACATTACTTTTCTTTCTCTTCGCTTGAAGAGAGAAAGCGAATTGAGAGGAACAGTATTATACTTAATTAAAGTTTAATCCATTATACTACCAAAAATTATATTAAAAAAACAACAACTAAATATATGTTACTAAGCCTTATGCAAGTGACATTTGTATAAGTATCATGCATACAAATGTATGCATATATTATTATTTGCAGTTGGTTTTTTTAATAAAATTTTCAACTAAATATTTTGTATTAGTATGTTGGTTTACAATTCGAATAAGTACATAGTATATTTTATATTTTACTTCATAAGAAATTTGTTATAGTTCAAATTCTGGAGAATATTTTTTGCGTTATAGCTATATAATTGCAGGGGTAATTGTGTCTCGTCGCTAGAGAAACAATATAATTGTAACATCTTATGATTCAGGATTAGTCTTGTATTTATGAATTATTTTTCATAACCGGGTAATTAAGGCCATAAAATTCAAAATAGTATGTACACAAAATAGATGTGGTATTGATGTTTCATAAGTCATGATTGGTAAGAACTTCCTTTTGGTAATTATTGATTTAAATGGTAAGAATTTTATTTACCTTAATTAGAAGTTTTGAGTTCAAGATATGGGAATATGAAAAATCAAGCTCAAATCAAATTAATTAAATAATCGATAAAATGGTGAAGAAATTCAAAAAGAATTACTCCTTTAACATATATATTATAAGGGTTTGCTTTTTCTGAAGTTACTGCTGATAAGTTATCTGCAGTAAGCCCAATACGACGTCGTTTTGGGGCAAAAATCATGATTTTTTTGTAATTTTAATTTATTTCAGAGTTATAATAGTCTTTATATTTATAATCTTTTAATATTTCAATACCAAAACGATGTTATTTTGGGAATAAATGCAGATAACTTATCTGCATTAACTGCAGAAACATTTTCCCCATATTATAAAGAAATTAAGTTAATTCAAAAGTTTAAATTGTTAGATAAATTTACTTTAATAATTTTATAAATTTTTCTAAGTGCTAATAAATATTATAATATTTAATTATTTATTAATAAAATGAGGAGCAATGAAAATCAAATTCGTAACCGAGACTTTGATATCATGTAAGATAATAAATTCAACCCAATAACTTAAACTGTTTTGTGAATGATGTATTAATAATTTTATATTATATTTTTCTAACATGTAATTGATAAATATCAAATTCCATATCTATCAAACTAAACGCAGATAATTTATTATGAATTAATTTGTGTCAGATATTACAAGTTTTTGTCTATATAAATTCTTGACATAATTTTTGTTTATAAAATTAGTCCATTATAAATGGTATCAAATTACAATAAATGTTCAGTGCATAATACTTACCATCTACATATCTTATATGGTATTAAAATTATTCCCAAATTTATTTGATATCCACTGTAATAGTATAATATTTGATATTACTTCTTAAAATTCAAAATGATGAATAATTTTCAAAGGCAGTACATATAATTTCATTTTATAATGTTATAAAAATTATTCCTTAAACATAATACAATAATATAGACAAATATTAAATTCCATATCTGTCAACCTTGCTAATGCTTTCCCAAATTAATCGTAGTACATGGCACAATCAAAATTAATTTGATACCAAAATTCAGCAGATTTATACAACATAATAAAAAAAAAAAGTTGTCATACTCCCCGATGTAGAAAACACTTAGCCATTTTTTTTTTATTTTAGGTTTTCAATTATTCTTGTTTAATATAAAAGTAATTTAATTTTAAAATAACATAACCCGCAGGTTTATTTAAAAAAAAACTGATAATATTAAATTAATTAATAACAAGTTTAATTTGTGAGCTATAATGGAGCTAGAGCTAGATCTGTGTCCTTCAAGATGTGCAATATCTAGCTATGTAGGTGCTTAACGAGGTATTTGATAGGAAAATATGCAATGGCACTATGACTAAAAAATTTAAGGGAGTAGCAACTCATAAAAGAAAGTAATGAATAAAAGATGTCTCTTCATGTGGTGAATAGAGATATATAGATGAGAATAATATTTCCTAATAATATAAGAGAGAGATTATCTGATTTGCTATTATCTCAATCTCAAACGATGAATTTTTTGAGTTTGAGATTAATTTGCTTTTATACGAATTTTGAGATTAAGACTTCAAATCATTCTTAAAGACGATATTCAAACATATGTTTTCACTCTCGTTTGTTTAATTTTTTGACGTCAATTAAATTATCATTTGTTAAAAAAATATAGATTGTTGATTACCGGTTCATTGACCCTTTTTTCCCGATGAAATTAAAAATAACAATAAAAAATAGATTGTAGCAAAAAAATACGAAGTGGAAAAAAAAAGTGTGGATAATGAGGACTTTAAATTAACAACCGAAGAGTCAACTGGAAAACTGTTCGTTAAAGCGAAAACATTCTCCACTCGCGCCAGTGGAAATCCAAGTGCGCGTGGCTCAGTTATTTCCGTTGTCATCATGGGACGTTTTCGTTTTTGGTTTAATGGTTTTCCTTCATTGCATTTTGGTTTTTGCCACTCTTTTCATTTTTTTGTTCTGTTCCCTTCCTCCTTATTATTTATTCTCTATCATATTCCTAAATACTTTCTCATTTCATCATCACTACTTTTATAGGTGAGTTTGGTGCGTGTATGTATGTATGTATAATAAGCATTAAGCTCTGCCTCTGATTTATATTCACATAAAGTTGTTGCTTACATGTGGGTTTTCGTCTCTTTATTCTTAATCATTGACCTCTATTACCTTTGTTATTATTCCCTTTCTTCTTATCGCTATATTTATTGGCTCTCTGAAATCACTTTTTTTTTTTACTTGCACTCCTTATATATATATGTCTCTATCCTGAAAGTTCCTTTCGTTACAGGGTGTCCTTAAAAGCTACCCTTAAATCTCAATGCTTTCATGGTGGTAGACGAAGGACAACTCAACAAAGTGAGGTTCTTCCTTCAAATTCAGGTCTTTTCTTCCTTTCCACCAATTTGGTTTTCATAGAATGATTTGATGAATGCTTGAACCCAGCTAGGAATTTTTATTTTTCTTTTCTTAAATTCTGCAGCTTTGTGATTGCTTCTTTTCAAATTTTTCATCCCCCTTTCTCTAAAAGACGAAGAAAATGCAATAAAAAATATATCTTGGTTGTGTGGTTTTAACTTATAACCCAGATTTTTTTTTGGTGACCAGTGCAATGATTCTGGAGGCTAGCAGAAGAAGTATAAAAATTTTCTGAATATTTTATTATTATTTTTGGGTAATGATTTGAATGATCCTTTCCTTTGAGTTGCTTCAAGGAGATGACAATTATTTGGTATGAAAGATGCTAGTGTTGATCTGGGTTTTTGCTGGAAGAAAGAAAAGAAGGTTCTGATATACTAATTAGAGTGAAAAAAGAGAGATTTATTAGGTTGGTGAATCCAATGGACACACCTACTGTGCAGCCACAAGCTGCACCTGCAAGCACCCTTAAGAAAAAAATGACCAAACAGTTGACAGGAAAAAGGGATGATACACCTTTACATTCTGCAGCAAGAACTGGAAATCTTGCTGTCCTTAAGGACACACTTAATGGTACTGAAGAGGGTGAACTGCGTGAGTTATTGGCAAAGCAGAACCAAGCTGGAGAAACAGCACTTTATGTTGCTGCAGAATATGGTTATGTTGATATGGTTAGGGAGATGATTGGATATTATGATCTTGCTAATGCTGGAATCAAAGCAAGAAATGGTTTTGATGCACTCCATATTGCTGCCAAACAAGGGGAGTTAGGTATGTCTTCAGTGTTGTTTCTCTTATTGTTCTTTTTGTGGTGTGTGATTTTCAGTGTGAATCTTAAGTTCTGTTTTCCTTGTTGCAGATGTACTGAAGATCCTAATGGAGGCTCATCCTGAATTGTCAATGACTGTTGATCCATCCAACACCACGGCTTTGCACACAGCTGCAACACAAGGGTATATTGAGATAGTGAAGTTTCTATTACAAGCAGGTAGTAGCTTGGTTACCATTGCTAGAAGTAATGGGAAAACAGCTTTGCATTCTGCTGCGAGAAATGGTCATGTGGAGGTTGTGAAAGCACTTCTGGAGAAGGAGCCTGGGGTTGTAACACGGACTGATAAGAAGGGACAGACAGCACTTCACATGGCAGTGAAGGGACAGAGTCTTGAGGTGGTAGAGGAGTTGATAAAAGCAGATCCCACTTCAGTAAACATGCTTGATAATAAGGGTAACGCGGCATTGCATATAGCAACCAGGAAGGGTAGAGCTCAGGTAAATTAGACTATGCCTGCCATAATTCTGCTAATATTTACGCAAAAGCTTTATATATAAGGTTGTGATGACAAGAAGTGGATTGTGATTTAGATCTATATCCATGTGGATAAATGTGTTCTTTTCCATGGTGTGCCTATCTTGCATTGAAAACAAAAATACCATCAGGTTTGATAATAATCCTTGGAATTGATGATAGCAACTAACTTGAATGATTTCTTCCAGATCATGGCAGTTGTTGTATCCTTGTTTTTGTTAGTCTCAAATATGAATCTGTAATCTTTATTAAAATATAAAAACGAATGAAGTGAAAATCCAAAATATTTATATATTGCCTAATTGGTTCCTTGAACTGTTTATGTGTATTCTTCATAGCACAAACTGAGGAGTCAATTTTGACATGATTTTGAATTTGAGCAAATTATCAGCTCCAAGAGTTATGCACACGTACCAGGTCTCCAATTTCTATAATCAAATCTGTTATTCGCCAGGAAATGTTTTTATCTGTGATATTCATAACATTGTTCACGTACAGATCTTGGTTAGCTGTGGTTTCCTTTAAATCATTTTTTTCAATCTTCATACTTTTGAAGGTTTCTTGTGAGCATATTGTTTATGCACCGTGTAGATTATAGGGACTATCTTTAACTGGTTTGTCTATTGGAAAGAATGAAAAAAAAAATGGAAATTTTTAGTGCCTAGAATTTTAAGAAGAATCAATTACCAGAAATAATGATGAAACATTCAAGGCTAGTAATTAGTCTTGTTCCAGTTTCACATTCGTGACAAATGGTAATTCTTAGGGTAAAAGAACAGGATTGACAATTACCAATAACAAAGAGCATGATAATTATTATGAAGGAAACAGCTGCAACTGTAAGGGGGAGCAGTAGATATTAAAAACCATTCTTTTCTGATTACCTATAGCAAGACCCAATGGTAACTCTATGTGGCTTCTCAATTTATCTATCCAATCCAAATTATATTAAATTTGCTTTAATGCAGACGAACTGCTAGCATAAAGTATAAAGGAACAATCTGGTTGGAAAGTTTAATTTAATATCTGTTTCAAAGTTGTTGGATTAATGGTATAGAGGCTGAACTCTTAAATTTCTGTTTTGTGCAGATTGTTAAGTTGCTTCTTGGACAGAAGGAAACAGATACCAAAGCGGTTAATAGATCTGGTGAAACTGCATTAGACACAGCTGAGAAAACTGGGAACTCTGAAGTTAAAGACATTCTACTGGAATATGGTGTTCAAAGTGCCAAAGCCTTAAAGGCTCAGCCAGCAACAGCTACAGCCCGTGAGTTGAAACAAACAGTAAGTGACATAAAACATGAAGTCCATCACCAGTTGGAACACACACGCCAAACTAGAAAAAGTGTTCAAGGCATTGCCAAACGTCTCAACAAAATGCATGCTGAAGGACTTAACAATGCAATAAACTCCACAAATATTGTTGCAGTCCTTATTGCCACAGTTGCATTTGCTGCTATTTTCACAGTCCCTGGCCAATTTGTTGATGATCCAACAGATATCCCAACAGGGAAGTCCCTTGGTGAAGCAAATATAGGCCCACAAGTTCCATTTCTCATTTTCTTTGTCTTTGATTCCATTGCCCTCTTCATTTCTCTTGCTGTGGTGGTGGTGCAAACCTCGCTTGTTGTTATAGAAAGCAAAGCAAAGAAGCAAATGATGGCCATCATTAACAAGCTAATGTGGTTGGCTTGTGTACTTATTTCGGTGGCTTTCTTGGCTTTGTCATTTGTAGTGGTAGGAAAGGATCAGAGGTGGCTTGCAATTGGTGTAACAATTATAGGTGCAACTATAATGGCTACTACCTTGAGCCTTATGTGTTACTGGGTCATTAGGCATCGCATTGAGGCCTCAAATTTGAGAAGCATTCGGAAATCTTCAATGGGAAGCAGGTCAAGGTCTTTTTCAGTGTCTGCTATGTCAGATTCTGAGATACTAAACAACGAGTATAAGAGAATGTATGCTATTTAGAATTACTAAGCCTTGTTCTCTTTTTCACTTAGTCTTTTTTTTTTCCTTCTTCCACTGCTTGATGGATCTATTTCCAACTAAAGTGAAACTTACCAATGTATATCACAGATTCAAAGATTTGCCTTATGTTAAAAATATGCCTAGTAGTCTCCTTACAGCACCGCCTATCTCGCAACATAAATGTTTTTTTTTTTTTTTTTTTTTTAAATATTCCAATCGATTGCTTACTTCGTAACTAATCAGATGTTTTTTGGAATTGTTTATCTTATTTAACATGAGATAAACTTATTTTTTTACACTCACGTATATAGGAGAGAGGAGAGAGAAAAAGTATAAATGGGTTCCACCACTCAATATGTAAGTGTAGGAAAATGAGTTTATAAATGAGAAAACAATTTTCCATATTTTTTTGCAAACTAAAATTCTCAAGAGATAGAATATTATACTTATATTATTTTTATACCTATTTTATCTTTTTTTTTAATATTATTAGATCACAATCTCATGTGATCTTTATTTTTTTTTCTTTTACGATTATGATGCAACAGTATCAAAGAGGAGGAGTAGATAGACTAGAATAAAAAAAATATAGGCATACATGGCAATCTTTACATTATTTGTATATTGCAAGCTATAATTCAATTTTCGAACAACAAGATATATATATAAAGAAGAGGGATGTTCTAACTACCAAAATTTTTCACTACCAACTTACTACTTATCTAATCACCATTAGATTAACATTTTTTCTTTCTTCAAAAACTTTTTAACATTCTCTCTGTTTGATCCAATGGTAATGTGATAGGTAATAAGTTAGTAGTAAGAGTTTTTGGTAGTTAAAATATCTCACTCGTATATAAATTGATTAACGAATTAGTAGTATATTACCATTTTATCATAATAAAAGATTAGCAGCCTAATAACTAAATTATATACTTCATTAATTAATAATTAAGTTATTATTAATCGGTATAAATTTTTTTGGTTCTCACAAATTTTACAACCCCACAAAAAAAAAACAAGGAAAATTATATTCATTGAACCAAGAGAGACAGTTTTCTAGCATGTCGGGTACAATGAAAGTTGCAACGAAAAATCAAAAAGGAAAAGACAAAATGTAAAGAGCAGCTGTGCCAATTTGTTTCTATTTTTCTGCTAAGCGATAAAATGGACATAGAGATATTCCAAAACATGGCACCGGTCAGAGAAATCAAGTGAAAGCTTCTTGCTATAGATTGCATTTAATGTATGCTTGTCCGGATTGAGAAGTTCAGATTTGCTGGATTGAACAACCTTTACCTTTCCTTCCTTCAGCCCAAACATAAAAAAGGTTTTAATTCTATTTGGGTTACGTTGATCTCGTTTTATATGAGATAAACAATTTTCCTACACACACAAAAAGGTATTGGGTCCCATCACTCTTTTTTTTCTCTCATCTTACCTGTGAATCCCACTTATAATTTTATCTCTACAACATAAAATAACTTTTTACCTACAACGTAAGAAAAATATTTCCTTTCTATTTATACTCAAACCAGGTTATCTTTGCATTTAAAAGTTGCTTTTAGAAGTTAATATTAAGCTGTCAAAACTACAATTTACTGACCAATAAATGTTAGGTTTTTTTTCCTTTCCTTTTTCAGGCAAATAAGCAATAAATGTTCGGCTGCTCCTAGAAATTAAAGGAACAAATAAGAATGCGAATGTCATCCTATTACAATTTTGTGAAAATAATAACTATTTTGTGTGTTGAAAAAAGAACACAAGCAGGTAAAAAAAAACATAGGATATTCGTTTAAACAAAATACTTGTTATTTTCGAATTGGATATAATACAAAGAGGAAAAATGGTAATGACTGATAATAAAAAATGACTCAATGACTAAAAAAAAAAATTTCTCTTGATAAAAAAAAATAGCTTGACTTAAAAATAAATACTCTTCCTCTCTGTCCTCTTGATATATATATATATATTATGAAACTTGTGGGATGCTTATAATCTCAGAATAAAAAAGGCATTCTTTCTCTTCAATAAAAGAAAAAAATAGGACATAACCAAATCGGTTGATTGACATTTATTTTATCTCTTTGATGATGTTTTTAGTACTTTTTTTAAGAATAAAAATCAATTATCAGTCGATTTATATTTTGGTCTGATTCCGCAAAATGTCAAAACTCATTCGAGCGCTCCTTGCATCGGTCTGATAGGCCTTAAAAATTGGGCGAGCTTTAGGCCCAATTTGATCGCAGTTATGATTGTATTCTTGTATTTTTGTTCTTAAAATTATTTTATAAAATACTTAATGAAATAGGTATTTTTTTTGTTTTGAAATTTAAAACACAAAATAAAAATAACTCAAATATATTATTTAAATTTAATTTTAAAAATTAAAAAATAATTATAATTTTTAGAATTACTTTTACAAAAACAAGTCTTATCAAACAATTTTTTTATTTTAAAAATTAAAAAACTATTTTTAAAAACGGAATTCAAACAGGTGCTAATCTTCTGTGTCCAATCAATGCTTTTATAAAAAGAATTATTTCAGTTTGATTGCATTCTAAATTTTCTCAAAATATTAAGTTATTTATTTGAAAAAAGTTATAAGATAAAATAATTCTCATTATTACTTATCAATATTAATATTTTTTTGAATAATTAAATATGATTATATGGATATTTTAATAGATAAAAGAGTTGAAAATTTAATAAAACATACCTGAAGCATTTTTTTTAAAAAAAAATTTTAATTGACAGACACTGTTGTATCTGATAATACAACAGTTTAACTATTTAGAATAATATACTCATTTTATTTGCTTGATAAACAATCAGTTTCACACTTATTTGCTCCATAAAATGTAATAATATAAACTAAATAATCAAAAGATTTCTGGAATGATAACAGTTTCAGCCAGCTAAAAAAGACTTGTAAGAAAGAGAATTCTCTGTACTGAGAATAATTATTCTCATACTAAATAATATGAAGAAACATTGTACCGCAAAATTATATATTGTCATAAATTAAGAATTAAAGATTATTTAAATCTTTAAATGAGCATAACGTATACTTACAAATTTATTTTTTATTTTCATCTTTAATTTTTCTTAAATGAATAATTAATAATATAATTTTTTTTTTTTTTTGATAACTAAACCAAAATTAAAACTCTCTTATTCTAAATATAAATGTAGGGTTCGCAGTTACTCCAAATAAGTTATTTGCAGTAATTCCAGTACGACGTTATTTTGGGTAGAAATCATGGTGCTTTTGTAATTTAAATTTATTTCAAGGTTATTATAGTCTTTATAATTATAATTTTCTAATCTTTCAATACCGAAACGACGTCGTTTTGGAAGTAAATACAGATAACTTATTTGCATTAACTTGCAAAAATATTTTTCTAATGATAAATATAATAACATTAATTAAAACTTGTTGATTATTAGTTCCTTATAAGGCAATAAATAACTTGACTTAAAGCATGTTTATGTTAGATTAGTTTTAGGTAAATATTTTTCTATAGTTTTTTTTTTTTTTCGCAAATTTTTACTTGTAAATAATTTTAAATACATAATTTATAATATTATAATTTTAAATGAAAAACGAATGATAATTAAGAGAAAAAAATAAAATAAAATTCAGCCCAACAATTTATCTCTTAATCCAAAAATTTTCTTCAACAAACAGTTAAGGGTGAAACCCACTCCGATTTCAGTCGTCACAAAAAATCGAAGAACAAAACATTTCAGGGATCAAAACGCTCATTTGGATTTGAAAGTTCGGAAGAGCGAAAACGAAACCATAGCAATTTTCTGTGCGTGAGTGAAGATCGAAGAAACATGGATGACGAATTGCTTGAGCTGCAGAGACAATTCGAGTTCGCGCAGCAAGCCAAGTCCAGCATCCGATTATCGGAACGAAACGTCGTCGAATTGATCCAAAAACTGCAGCAACTCCAAATCATCGATTTCGAGCTTCTCCACACTGTCTCTGGCAAAGAGTACATCACTCTCGTAAGCTCTCTGCTTCGCTTTGCGATTAGGTTTCCCCGTTCGCAATTTTATTTTTCGAGGATTTGATCATTGATTATATTCTCTTAATTTTTTCGCTGTATTATGATTGATCTTACTCAAATGATTATTAATGCGTTCGCACGTACTGTTAGGATCAACTGAGGAATGAGATGGTGAGTGAGGTGAAGAAATTAGGGCGTGTTTCTGTGATTGATCTTGCTGATTCTACTGGAGTTGACTTGTATTATGTTGAGAAGCTGGCTCAGAGCATTGTAACGGATCACGGAGAATTTATGTTGACTCAAGGGGAATTCATGTCGGAATCTTACTGGGACTCAATTGCGGAAGAGATTAATGAGAGGCTTCAAGAATGCAGTCAGATTGCACTGACAGAACTGGCCGCACAATTGAACGTTGGTTTGGACTTTATTGCCTCAATGTTGGAGCCGCGCCTTGGCACTATGGTAAGTTTGTGTGTTGGTTTTGTATATGTTTGTGTTGGCTTTGGGATGATGACATTGAAAAGGTGTTTTGATGAGTGTTGATTTTGAAAATAGGTGAAAGGCAGGCTTGAAGGTGGGCAATTGTATACTCCTGCCTATGTGGCTCGTGTTAGTGCCATGGTTCGAGGCGCTGCACGGGGTATCACGATTCCGACAAATTTGACGGTGTTATGGAGCTCGTTGCAGCAGTTACTGCAAGCAATGGATGGAACCAGCGGTGTGGCTGTTGAAGGAGCTTTCTTTCAGTCTTTGTTTAATGGACTTGTGAAGGAAGGGGAGATTCTTGGGTCACTTCGTGCTGGAGTACATTGGACGCCAGCTGTAAGTGACATGTTTTTACACATTGGACATTGTTAAAGTGATACCTGGATTATGGTTTTCATGTTTGTTTTGGGCCTTTGTAGTGGTTCACCTCTTGATCCACCATGTTTAATTGACGAAAATTGGGTGGTTTTCCAAATTCTTTTGAATTATTCTATTTCCAGTTTATTACTATATTATCCTCTGACTGATAGTGCATATGGGTGGCAGTAGTCAACTGCTATGGCATATGCCTTGGTGAAATTAAGTTGGCTCCTATTTCAATCATTAGAAGATATTTATTATGATTTTCACTTCTTATGTCATGTGACAGGTATTTGCCATTGCTCAAAGGGAATCTGTGGATTCATTCTTTTCACAGGTATGAACTCGCACTTTTCTCATCTTTTACTTTTATTCAAGATACGAAATCTTTCTTCTCTATCTATTTTGGGGGGAAACAAGTCTGAGCCGCTGCATTCATTTTGTGCTGCCTTTCTTTGTATGCTCTAGAATTCTTTTATCGGCTATGAGGTTCTGCACAAACTTGGAATTCCCCAGCCCATTCAATTCTTGCAGGTAACTAAATTGTTCCTATGTTGATTCTAGTTCCAAATAGTAATTATTAGGATCATAAATATATGTGAAATAAATACTTTGTACACTGGTTTCCCTAGCTTAGTTAATGAAGCCTAAGTTTGCGCAATCCAATTTAGTCCAGATATCCTGAAGGCAAACCTCTAGTTACAACATTTGTTCACCCATCTATGATTGAGATGCTAGATGCTGCTACTGAGGATGCTCTGGAGCGTGGTAGCTGGTAAGGGTCTTAACATGTTTTTTTCCCCAATATCCCCTTTCTGTTTTTACTCCTTTCTACTTTACTGCATTGAGAAGGTCAATACCAGCAATTGATTCTCACCTTAAAGTTATATATACTAAAAAAATGTAAATTATTGCTATGTATGTGGTGTTAACTTTCTAATATGTTGGATGACTATTTTTAACTTGTGATCTTTCTCTTCCTCATCTACCCCTCTCATTTAATTTAACATAAGTTATATACTTGTGCATCACCTAGATATTGGCTTAGCAAAAATAGAAATCCAATTAGAGTATGAAACATGTTCTTATATAAGCTCTAATTAGCCAGTTGATAGAACCCAAAATTTATACTGTTTATTGTTGTCAATCAATGGAGGCAGAGCCTCTTACAAAAACCAATGGACACTAAAATAGCAACGTAACACAAGATTTTTCAGACCCATCAATACATGCATACCTCACTCCCCACTTTCTCCCTCCTTTTATCCTATCCTCTAAGAATATTCTAGAACTAACTAACTCTCTTCCTTTTTTCTCTCTATAACAACCCCTATACTGTTATTACATTTATATGCCATACTTCAAACCCATCAATACTCCCTCCAAACCTCACGTTGTCCTCAAGATGAAGAAAGAGGACAGGTAATGTGAGAGAATTTCCAACCGGGTCCCATTGTTTGAAGCACCTAAACCAAGTTATGCTTGAAGCCAAAAATTGGCATTGTTGGATCCCATTGCCCCCTTGCCTCCATTTAGCACCTGCGCTCTCTGTCCCATAACATTCTTGACCAAGAAACAGGTTGTAGCTCCCTTCTCCTCATGCTCTGTTTTCTACCTTGTTTGCTGGCCTTCTGCAAAAAGTTCTTTGGGCCACAAGCACTTCTTCTAGAGCCCAAGAATGCCTAGTCCTGTAGCCCTATGATGAAACCGATTGGGTCTGATGCAAATGACCATCTCTCACCTAGAATCATCACACGCCAATGAAGGAATTGACAAAGATGGCAGGAAAAGAAAAAGCATCGCACCTGAAAGAAAAATTGCGCCTTCCTTGATCATCCACCTCCTCTTGTGTTAGGCAGTGAAATCGAGATCCATAATGTCCTCCTTGCTTGCCATCCTCCGTCGTTGCTCCTCCTAGCGCCCCTCGCCCTCCTCCATTGTTGTTTGGGTTGCGGCCATCCATATTCGTGCTCCTTTCAATAGTTGTTGCGGAAACATTTCGTTAGGTTGCTGAAGACTCAGCTTCGCTGCCTTGAGTGGGTGGATTAGTTGGGCTCGATATTGTTGACCCAGTTCGCGATTCAGTGTTTTTAGAGTTGGGCCTATTTTCCCCTTTTCCCCCAATTGCAACCCTGTTGGGAAGGGCTGGTCTAACATGCTATCCCCCTCCCCTAGCTTGACCATTACCCACCCGCCCACAAGGAAGCCCAAATTGGTTGCGAATGGACTCTTTCTCCTCGTCACGTTGAGCCATCGTCATATCCTTCCCAAATTTTGCAAGTCATGTAACCTAGTCACTGCAAGTATCACTTCGCACTTGCCCCGTGAAGAATGTTGTTGCTTTTTCCTCTTCGTTTCTTTCTTCCACTTCTGCTGCTTCTTTTTTTTCCTTCGCCTTCTTTCTCTGTTTCTTCTTATGCAATTTCTTCTGCATCTTCATTTGTTTTCCTTTCTTCAATGTTATCGTCGTCCGCTTTTCCTGTGTTTCAATCTGCTTCTTCTGTCTCTTCTGTGATCTCTTTTTCTTTTTTTTCGTTCTTTTTTTCTGACTGAATGTTATGTTCAAAATTAATCTTCTTCTTGATTTCGAATCTGTCTCTATCTTCTCCATTGCTTCATCTAAAACCTTCACCATTTTTAACAACATTTCCTTGAGCTCTGAATTGATGATTCCTCCTATGGTTGTCATTTCTTCACAAATCTGGACCAAAAGCACCTCTTGACCGAAGATGCTCTGATAACAAAATGATAGAATAAAAAATTTACACTGTTTATTGCTATCAACAATGGAGGCAGAGCCTCTTACAAACACCAATGGACACTAAAATAACGTGACACAAAGATTAATCAGACGCTGAAAGACCTTTCCCAAACTCTCCCTTAGAACCAATAAACCTAGACTCCCAGAGATTCTCAATTCCTCAAAATTCACTCGATACATGCATACCTTAACCCCCACATTTCCCCTCCTTTTATCCTATCATCTACGAATATTCTATAACTAATTAACTCTCTTCCTTTTCTCTTTCTATAACGACCCCTATACTATTATTACATTTATCCCCCATACTTCAGGCCCATGGGGCCCATCATTGCTCAACTTCAGTTAATGATTAATATGCACGAACTTATTTAGGGGTATAGATGAGTGGGTGGGGAAGGGAGGGGTGGGCTTTCACCGAAAACCATCTTTTCGTCGTCCATGTTATTTTAAAATTAGTTTCTTCATATGGATAATGACTGATCTCATTTTCTCTGCTTTGCTGTGCACTCTCTAGTCTTTGGTAGGACCTCTTTAGATACTTCCATATGTTGTGTCCTTGGGTTTTAAAACTCATACGCATGAAAGTTTTGTAAATTTTGTGAGAGGCCTTATGCTATGTGAGATGTGCAATAGATCTCTCAACTTTGTTTCCAAAAGTTATAGCAAGTTATATGTATTCTTTGGAAGACAATTTTTTCAATGCATTGTATCCTGACATAACAATGTTGCAGGAGTGATTCTCTTTCCTTATTGCCCTCATCTTTTACACCTCAAGATGCATCTAAAATGTTGTCTATCTGTCAATCTGTTCAATTGGCTCTTAAGGTGATATTCAACCATCTTGTAAATTGATGCTAAGTTCTGTTGATTCACATGTTGATAAGCTTCATTTTCTTTGCAGTCTAACAATGCACACATTTTTGGGGATTTTTATGTGTTCAGCAGCAGCTTTATGAAGGTGTGGCATTTGATATATATGAGTTAATTTTACAAACCACATTGCCCATTTTGTGGTGCAAATGCAACTAATAAGATCCAGTTTGAAGATTGGTTTAAACAGAGTAGGTTAAAGGACATGTTTTTTCAGTTAGTATCGTCAATGAGAACCAAAAATAAAAAATAAAAAACAGATGCTAGACATATGTTATGAAGTTTGCTTACAATAGGTTCATCAGTTTGCTGAATGAGCAGTTCAGCAAATAATTGCTCAGGTCACCATCACATAGTTATCAATGGGAAGCTGAAAGAAAAAAGTAGTGATATAAAATGTCTGCAATGTCATGTACTTTACAGAACTGAGTTAGATGTTAGATTAATATGTTTGGCATCCCTTGGGGCATAAGATTTCCTTTCTATCATTCATTTCCTTTACTGTATGCAGCTTTTGGTTTCATTATCTTCTCACTTTCTCGCATAGGAATCAAGAATCAAGGAGACAAATTACTGTTGAATAAAAAATGTCCATCTGCAACTTTTTTTTATTATTGGTTTCCTGATGCCTGTATGTTTCTCTCTCCCTCATCTACCAGGAAATCTGTGATCGTGTGATGAAAGAGTTGGAGACATTAGGTTTTTCAGGGTCATCTGGCACTACGATATCTGGTGATTTACAAGTAGCCGGTGAAGCAAAAGTAGGATATGACTCAAGCAGGTTTAATGAGTCCAATGAAATGGCGAGTGATGGTGGTGCCAGCAGGCATGCTGATAAAGGGTCAAAGAAGAAAAAGGGGAAGGGCACTGGAAATGCAGTAGCAAATCTATCAGAAAGTGGTCCAGATAACCAGGAACAAACTTCCACAAAATCTAAGAAAAGCCAGAAAAGGGGTAAGGATACATCTTCGCAAACGGCAGATTCAAAGTCAGGCTGTAGGAAAGAATCACTTAAAATGAAAGAAGATAATCTCAGTACTCCCTCAGAAGAATGGATCATGCAGAAGATTTCAACCTTGATTCCTGATTTTGAAGAACAAGGTCTGTGATTATGACTTTGGATCTGTTCTTTCTTCCTATACATGTTACCCAATGTTCTCAAATGCAGTGCTATAAATTGATAGGTATTGATGATCCTGAAACGATTCTTAGGCCTTTGGCTAACCAATTAAGGCCTACAATAATCAGTTCTTGGATGGAGAAAAAGAAGGCATTACTTACAGATAATGCAGAAAGAATGAGACGTTTGCTTGATAATTTGCAGAAGAAACTTGATGAGGTTTGCCTACTGAAGCTGCATTTTACATCCACTATTTTTCTGTCTTTATTCAACTTTTTTTTTCCCCTTTTCATAAAGGATACTTATCCAGACATGTAAAATTTGTGGCCTTTTATATGTGCAGTTTCCTATGTTGATTATTTGTTTTCTTGCAGTCTTTCTTAAACATGCAGCTGTATGAAAAAGCCTTAGAATTGTTCGAAGATGATCAATCAACCTCAGTAAGTTTGGTTAAGTTTTTAAATTTAAAGATACTATTTTCACTGATGAAACATTAGTTAATTTTATACAATGCCCAGGTTGTTTTGCATAGGCATTTACTAAGGACAGTAGCAGCTCCTATGGTGGATATGCTTCTTCATAACCTGGTATTATATACAGCGAGTTATTTGTTAATGTTTCATGAGGTTTAATAAGGTCTAAGTCTAACACTGGGTTTATCATCTGCAGGATGAGCACAACAAATTAAACAGTGGACTTGACGTGCAGGAAGCTCCAAATTCTGAATCTGTTTCACTTAGTCCTGGAGACAGAGCTGCAATTGTAAGAATAAGACATTATATATTGGGCATAATTATATGCATCATTTTTTCTGTTTTTTATTGTATCAAATTCTTATTTGTCTTGTATGCTTGCTGAAGATCATCATTTGGCAGGAGCACATAAAATGACTTCAAATCTCTCACTTATTCTTATCTTTTGCAGTCTAAGAGTTTTCCAGGAGCTCTTGCAAAGAAGGCTCTTGCCGTTGTAGAAGCATTGGAAGGAAAGGTTAGCATTTTTAATTCTGAAACAAATCTCATTATTGTTAAGGGTTGCTCATGTTAACGTTATGGTTCATTGTATAAGTTTACTCAATGAATTTCCAATTCAGAATTGCAGCTGGCTGGCTGGAAATATCTTTTTATAGCTTCAAACTTATTATTCTGTCTGATTTCTTAGTAGTATAACTAATGTTTGAATATTAATACAACAGAGGGTGGAAATATTCATGGCTGCATTTAGAATGGTAACAGAAGAGAGGTAATGTATCTAATTTTGTTTGTTGAACTTTAGCATTGATTTGACCTCCAGATCTTCTGCCCTGATGTGATCCCTGATACATGTTTTGATCATTAATTTCTGCAGTGGGTTGCCTCTGAAAAAGCTTGACAAGAAACTAGAAAGAACACTTTTACATTCATATCGGAAGGTATTTATGCTTACATTTATGTAAAAAATTAGCGGAATAGGCTAAAATCACGCACAAATATTGTTGATGATGCTGGTTGTGGCATTGAAACTATCAGATTGGTAAAACTTCTGAATAACGAGAAATATTACTGAATAAGTTCTTTTCAACAATGTAAGGGAGAATTCTAATTTAAGAAGTTTTGGTGAACAAATTTTCAATTAAGGAAAATAAGAAATCTAAGAACTATCCAATTAGGGATAAATTGTGTGTCTTGCAAAGTTATCAAATGCGGATTGCGGCATGTCGCGGCCAACCCCGAAAAATGCTATAGTGTTATAGCGGGTTGCGGTTGCGGAAATAGCGGAATAGATATATGACAGAAATAATGACAAAAATAAATATTTTTTAAAGGCAGAGATAGCAGAAGTCACAGAGAGAGAGACGCAGATAAACTAAAAAATCCTTAAAAATTTTCTATTACACATTTAAATTTAGGACAACATTGACATTTTGTCTTATGACAGCAATATGGCCGCAAATGTGATCGCAATGGCCGCTATTACGTTCAGGTGCGGTGCAACGCGGTTTCTTGCGGCGAGGCACCGCAACGCCCATACGGCGCGGCTCGCGGTGCTATTGCGGCACTATTAATTACTATGGTGTCTTGACAGTCCACACAAGGTCTCTCTATATATATGAGTGTTATTATTAATTACAATGATTCATTCCTATTTATACAGATATGTCATCCTAAATTAGTTCCTAAGATTTTTCCTAATTGATTCAACCATATATACATAATATGCCATCATAAATATCAAAGACATTCTAACAAGGGAAAATATTAACTAAATTGGGTTTTATGGTTAATTAATCTCGTTAGTGTTTAGTTTACCATTAACCATTATTTGAACATTGATTTGCTATTCTTTCCAGCTTCAGTTAATTCTTCTTATATTGGATATGTTAGTCAAGATTTCTTAAATTGTAATTCTCCCTAATATTAGTTAGTGACACAACTCCACATAGAACTTTCAGTGAGTTTTGGAATGATACCCTGCTATGCTGATATTTTTGAACTCTCTTCCATCATTGTTATTATCAGGAATTGACATCTCAAGTTTCTGCTGAGACTGACCCTGTATCACTTCTCCCAAAAGTTGTGTCTTTACTTTATATTCAGGTAACTTAAGTACTTCTTTTTGTATATTTTGCCCCCTTTTCCCGTTATGAACATGGATACTTGTATGAATAGGTTCACCACAAAGCTCTTCAAGCCCCTGGAAGGGCCATTTCAGTTGCTATTTCCCTACTGAAGGTATGTACTTTCTGTCAGCTGGTTTAGTTATCCATCAACACAACTAAGAGAAAAAAATTAGTAATATAAATGTCAAATGTAAGTTAATTGGTTTGTATAATGCAAACTAGGGATAAGAAACAATGGCATGGTGCCCAACCTAGGGAATTCATTATTTATTATTTTTATTTATTTAAAGTAAGTAGTAATTTAAGTTGAGTTGAAAGCCTAAAATAGACAGTAATGCCAAATCTGTTTTTGGTGTTATTGGAATGAGACCTGCGGATGATTTTTAACTAAGATATGATATGTAGTTGGAGTATTCCCTCCAAGACTTCTTACAATGGTTGAAATATCTCAGAGCCTAGATCTGAGTAGTCTTTCCTAGTTACAATAGAATGGTTGTATAATGCAAAGCTATTATTCATGACTCTTATGTGTTGGATTTAACCATCTAGGATTTTTACAATTTAAACCTTTATACTATTGTTTGTTCAGTGCTTTTTTTTATTTATTTTTTAAGAGGGGGGATCTCATCTGCTTCAGATATTATTTTATGGTTTCCTATGCTTAGCACTGTTAATGGTTTTCTATGCTCTCTACCGTAATTTTACCAATTAAACATGAAATTTTGAATGTTATTTTGGATTAGTTTGTTTCATAAATTTAACCTAGCATACAACCCAACAAAGTTCTGAGACTTGAATTATTTTGGACCACCAGCTGCCGTGGTGTGACATCCCTTAGTTTATCTTTTTTGATGCACTTGGTTCTTGCTTCTGGGACCACTCAAGCAATTAGAATAGAGTTCAAATTTGATACACTATTAGTATATAGTAGCAAACACTATCATCTTTTTTACTCATGTATTTTGTTGAAAAGGAAAATTGCAACAAATATACTGCTTACATCACATGGGTTATGAATATATTGGGCTCATGTATGCTGTAACTTAGGCAATAATGAATACATAGGATTGAAAAACTCACAATAATCTTATTTAATTTAATCAAATATCAAAAGCTGAATAACATAGGCTACCTAAAGGGCTAAAGGGGTGTTTATAAGTTATAACCCAAAGTAGTCAAAATCCTAGTCAAATCTATTCTGCATGCCGTTTATAATATATTTTACAATGACATTTTTCAGAACGTCTCCCTGATTTTTTTTGCGTGTTTTAATTGTCAGGATAAGCTAGACGAGTCAGCATACAAGGTTTTAACTGATTATCAAACTGCTACAGTGACTGTTTTGGCACTATTATCAGCTGCACCTGGTGATGTGAGTAATTACTGATTATGCATTCTTCCTGCGTACGTGTCATATTAAGTTTGATCTCATAAAACCTGGTTACTGTTTTACATTTTGTACATCAATGGGCAAGTGCTTTGAAATTAAATATTATTGTGCATTTTTTTCCAATGAGAGGGTGAACTTGGAACAGTGGTAAAATTATTCCTTTTTTGTGACCTTAAGTTCGAATTTGGAAAACAGTTTCTTTGCAAATATGTAAGGGTAAGGTTGTATGCAAGAATTGTCATTACCTCTACCCTCGCTAATCGGATTTAATGGAGAGTGGTTTTGTGCAAAAAAAATTTCAATGACTCTTAAATAGATAGGTAAGATTTTTTTTCCAGCTTTTGCATGATCTCTTTTACCGTAAGCTTTTTTAAGATTAAAAGAAGTGCCACCTTATCCAATCAGCAAACAATCAATATGCAATATTTCAAGAGCTACTTTCTCTCAATATTTCGTTGAGGGGGGTGTCATGTTTGTGAATGTTTTGATCATTCAATTCAATATGTAGATTAGTTTGAATAATTGGAACTATGTATAGATTGTAAACTGCCATTTTTACATTTTGTATAGGAAGACGATTGTGCATCTGATAGAATTTTGAGTAAAAGGGAGCTTCTGGATAGCAAAATGGGGGACCTCAAAAGCTTGGTTTTGAGCACGTCTCAATCTTCATAAATACTTTGTAAGCAAATTGACAACCTGTATCGAGCCTCATTGTACGGATGGGCTGATTTCGTAGTTTTTTTATTAGTTGCAAAAGCCTGCGACACATTACACTTTGTTACAGAGTAGATAATTCTGGGGTATTAGATTAGATTTTATTGCAACAATTCATTTTATTCTAATTCACACTGCAAATGTTCGCTAGTTAGTCTTTTCTCAGGAGAACCTAATGCCCTACTTGCCTTCTCTACGTGGTATTACTTCATAATCAGTCTGAGAAATTCTTGAATAGTTGACCTTGTTTATACAAATTTTGTAGAGTAAATCAACAAATATCTTGTACTAAAAAGTAAAATAAAAAATCAACAAATTGATTTGACTACTTAATATTGAATAATTACATAAACTTTTGTCCTACAGAATTATTTTATATTTAAAGTGATACATTAATTAATTTAGTCCACACAACTGTGAAAATAAGGTTTACACCAAGTCTTCTGTAATCAACACAAACAGTATCATGAAAATCTTTCAACATGAGTGCTGTACTTTTAAATGATGAATCAAACACGCTTTTGAAAGTGTTAAATATTACATTTTATAGTATTTAATTTCATTTTTAAGTGTCAAATTAGTGACAAAAATGCCAATTAGCTTGTGACAGCTGACGATTGGCATTTTTGTGATATTTTGAAAAGTTTAATTTGCATGCCAATTAGGTATTCTGTTTTGCTGCGGAGACAACTGTAAGAGTTTTGAAGTCAACCACCTGAGATTATCAAATATTTCTCTTCGGCAATAGCATAATGACGTTATAACCCTGAACGTAGTGATATTTTAGGTCATAAGGCTGTATCTCGCTCGACTGTGAATGACCTCTCACCAGTAATTTGCATGTAGGAATTATCAACGACCATTGGTCGTTGAGCATTCTGTTTCTGACGATTAAATGTTTGGGTCCAATCCTCAAAGACATGGAACGGCCAGGAGTGCATTAGGAAACGGAAAGTTGCAATTACCAATCCTTGGAATCCATTATTCAGAAGGAACGTAAGTAGTTTACCGAATAATCAGTCCAGAACCACGAAAATACTTACTGGATCATTCGTTATTGCATGGCCCACCTCTCGCTGCTTAATTCTTGTCGCAACAAGCCCTACTGTTAGCTAAAAGGAACCGGTTTCAAACTTACCAGCTCCCCTGACTTGGGACAGTTAACCCAGATGGAGAACCTTCAAATGTCAATGGAAGGGCTCGACATGGCAGTGAACATATCAAGCAATTTAAATGTAACATCACCACCCCCGTACTCCATACAACATAGACTTTACAACATTCAACTGCTAGACTTCTGATGGGTCTGGAATCAATATTTGAAGCTACCATACTAGCATGTAATAAATAATACACAAGCTTTCATATATAATCATAATCAGGCTTAACGATACAACGTGACGGGCGGGCCTCACCTACGGCAAAGATAATCATACTTACTCTCGCTTAAAAACGAACTACAATGTGTGTGTTTGAAGTTGTTTATGAGGGGGAAGGTGGCATAAACCTTATTTTTCTTTTTCCAGGCCACAGTCAATCTAGCAGTCCTAACAGATTGAGATAAAGTAATTCAGTACGAGGACAATAACTACAGACACTACATCCAATTTTCATTCAGGTTAATTTATGTGCTCATTTGATCAAGTGGGCTGCAAACCATGAGTGTCAAACAGCTAGGTTATCCTAACACCTATGTATCTCAATTGTTCGTATTAGGGAAGGAAAAAAAATGATACTAGCTTGGGTCACTTAAGCAACAAGATTTTAAGAAACGAGAATCAAGAATTGAAGGAACACTAATGCTGCAAAATGACTTTCTGAGGAATTAAATCCATAATTGAAACTTTACAATAAAGGTTTTGTTTCCTCCTCAATGTTGAGGCAGTAGTGGTCTCTTTTCCAACATTTCATAATGAAGAACAAAATTATCCTGCAAGGAGGTTGTACATTAGAGGCCAAAAATGGAAAAATATATATATCCGGGAAAAGAGCAATACAACTTTGGAAGAAGAGTTTAAGAACACCATTGATATACTATATTTACAAAAACTAACCTTACGGACCGTTTCGAATGTGCTTGGATCAAAACAGTGATAGGATCCTCTCTCGTATGTGTTTGTTTTAACCAGCGGCTCCATGTTGGGAACTCTTGTAAACCAAAAATGATGCTCTTTGTGATAAAACCAACCTCTGTTGTGACTGAGAGCAATAAACCTTACTCGTTAGAAATTATTGACAATGGAAAAAATAATTCAGAGAATTACAATTTAGGAATTCCAATCAAATATTTTTTTAATTTAGGAATACCCTAACTGGACAAGTGGTTAATGCAAATACCATTATTGACTAATCTAACCACTCATCGAGTTAGTTGTTCCCAAATTGTAATAATCCCAAAACAATTTGGAAATAAGCCCAAATAATTTTGGTTTTTTTTTGTTTGTTTTTTTTTGGGAGGGGGGGACCAACTACAAAAAAGGATGGATTTGAGGAAATGTCCATACAGCTCGTTTGCGGCATATAATTGTGCTTCATCTTTGGGCATGCTGCATAAAAGATAAAATTTGATATTTAATTATAATATGAAGCAAGTCAACGTGAAAGCAAGAATCTGATTTTAAAAGCACCTGTAAAATATGTAAAACAACGTATCCACCGAAAACTTTGAAAAATAACCTTGCTGCATCATGCAATAAACAATTAGACAAAGAAAAGGTTTGAAAATAGAGAAATGAAATTATAAAACAATAAAAAATCTCACATGTAGAGGAGATTGCTGTTTAGCGTAATAACATTGTGGCACATTAAACTCTGGATCACCCTTAGCCGGTTCATCAGACCATGGAGACCCAAAAGTCTTGTGAAGATTTTCTGATGAATTCAAATTTAACCCAAGTGTAGTAAGATCAATTCCAAGAGCAAGAGATGTCAGGTCAGGATCACTCATCCTGATCACACTTAACAAGCCAAGCAAACCAAATTGATCTGGTGTAGATTGTGCAGTTTGCATAGACTTCATGCTCTGATCCCTAAAAGACTGATTTACAGCTGACATTTGAAGACGGAACTGGGACTGGTTCTGGTGCTGTTGATATTGCTGGATGAGCTGGTCGTATGAACCCATACCAGAAACTGTATTTGGAGAGTTTAGAGGCCTTAATCCAATGCCAGGAGGTCCACTTGTCTAAACAAGAATCCAGAAGTGATTAGAATGTCAGGAATACTTGCTTCATGGGAAATACATAATTTCAGTATAGGGGGGCACCTCATATTGAAAGACAAGATAAGATAGTTTTTTTATTTATTTCTTTGGTGGAAAAAGATAGAAGTTTATTCATTACAAAAACATGTTCCCCCATTCATGCATACAAAACATGCAGACCTGTGAATGATAGGATGAATGTGAAGATGGAAAAATATCTGATCCATGAAGATGGAGAAGATCCTGGTTGTTTACAGATGAAAAGGAGACACTGCTGTTAGTGACTGAAGGAGCATGCTGTTGTTGCTGTTGTGCACGATGTGATGAATATGTCCCCCCCAAGCCGAAACCAGCAGACCTCCCCATCTGTGCATATTGAAAGCATGGAAAGTTAGAAATGACAACAGTTTTTTATCCATCAAGATTATAGACATGGATCTGAATATAGATAAGATTTCTTAATCTTATATAACATGACTCACAGAGAAATGCGGAGATTGCATCATTGGCATAGCATTCTCATGAAGTTGTTCTTTCTGGTGCATATACATAGCATCATCTGCATTTCCACCTGCACAAATAATAATATGGTCAAAAACAAATACTGAAGTAAATTGAACAACTTTTACTCAAGTAGAGTTCTACAAATGAACACAGGTGACCAAAAATAATAGTCACTAGGTTGCCATTTCCAACAAAGCAATCAAAGATTCATAAGAGAAAACCTAAGAAACAATTGCATCTTCTGCAACGTGTAGAGACATTAAAGCATCCTCACTAGATTTTTAACAGAGAAAACATATGCTTAACTTGACACTGAAACCAGGAGCACATACACCAATCAAAAGAGTAATATGGGAATAAAATAGTAACAAAGCCAAACAACAAATGTAAATGTGCATGAAGATCCAGAAGACCTTCCTAAAGAAAAAGCATAAATTTTATTCTACAACTCATCTCCTAAGAAGACACTATTTAAACTCCAAAACAGAAAACGATTATACAATATAATTATATAATAGAGCAGCCAAAATTCCTAACAAGAAATGCATAGTAATCAATTAGGTCAAATATCTTATACAAACAACAAACTACACCTTTGAATCCTGGTAAAGCTGGGAAATCTTCATTTTGAATGCTAAACTCTTGGTTTTGTTGAACAATGGGACTAACACCAAGACCCTGTTTTCGTAAAGAACCTGAAATATTTTGTTTATATCATTCTTTATTGTATAAGATGAACAATATATCAAGTGAAAGTATAAAACAACATTTTCCTTCACATACCCAACTGTCCTTGAGGCCCTCCTGCAGAACTAGGACGACTTGTTAGTTGAGGGAAGTCATTGATGTCAAAAGGTGAATTGTCATTCGAATTCACATCATTCAACATCCCCATAGAGTTCAAGTTACTTACTGCTTGAACATGGCTTTGGGAAAGCGGACCTCCAGAGTTAGGATAAGAATTTCCTAGCATTGAAATCACCTGTGGAGATCCTGAATCAAGAAGATGATGTCACCACAGAGTAGCACATTATATTACCATAAAATGAACTCAATAATAAAGGAGGGGAAATTTGCATATTCAACACACATCAAACATATAAATGTTTTGATCATCTATATAAATCTCAAACAAGCAGCAGTTCTTTAAAATTTTCAATCACATTTTGCTGCCATATTAGCATATAACATTCACACATCAAATCAACAAACCTTTCCATATTAGTTGACAAAACAATCTGTGTAGCGACAGTGTGACACCCAAGAAACCAAATTTGAAGCAGGTGGACAGGCAGTAGTAAATGCAATCAGAAAGGTTACTCACAATCTAAACCCACATTATCAAGCTTTAAGAAGTGAAAACAAGTACAGACTTCCCACTATTGTTGAAAACAACAGTCAAACAGTCCAACAGTCTTGTCTATGGTGACATGGCTGCACCTAGGCACTCATCATATGCAAAGCACGTGAAAATAGTGACCAAAATAAAGATGGCTTACAGACGAGAATTTCTCTCCCAAACTCCCATTTTCCCTGCCTCAGCCTTTCGGCTTCTTAATTTAAGAGTTTGATTCTCTGTGTTTCACATGATAGAAGCGTATCATTAAAAGAAAAACAGCCCAGAATACTCACAATCGTGCCACTCAGACTCACATCACGAAGAATAACTGAGAAATTGTGGGTTTCTTTTGTTTGGTGGCTGCCTTGTTCAACAAAAAAGCTGCCATGCAATCCACCATTGCACCATGGAAGTTTTGGCACTTGCTGGCCACCTATGAAGCACCGATTCTGACACGACGTTTTCGATACGTTCCCGATACAGGACATCAATACGTTACTTCAAAAATACTAATATTTCGATACGTTCTGATACGTCTTACTATTAAATTGCATATTGGTGCTTCATAGGCTGCCACACATCAATGACAATAATGTAGCCCATTTCTTTTCACAACACAAGAAGAAATAATAATTTTACAATCAATATTTGGAAAGGGGGGGATAGAAATTGCTTAGATTAAGATAAATTTTGTAACCAAATATTCAATAAAAAAAAAAAAACAGGAGGAAGAAAAGCTGGACAAAAAACTTCTTTGTTTCCAATCCATCTTTGATAGGAGAGAAATTAACAAAAATAGATATAACATGTCCATGACATAAAGCAACATCCCTCCCCCATAACAAAAAAAACGAGAGAGGAAGAGATAACAAAGATAAGTTCCCCATTAGGACCCATTTGCAAGGTATGGGACTTGGAATCCCACATTGGTTATATAGGCAACTATGTGGGGTTTATAAAGCCTTGAGCACTCCTAACTATTGAGCTAGCTTTTGGGGTAGTGCATCTCAAGGTTCTTATCATTCCCCAACCAGGACCATGACTGAAGAAACCAAATTATTTTGAGCCGAGCCATCACTGTCGTGACTTGTAAATGACTAACTTCCAAACATACTCAAACCAATTGTCAACTGATGCTATGAAGCAGGCATTATAAAACATCCAAGATATTGAAACAAGTAAGAAGCGAAAAGGTTATCCTTAAAAATGAGTGTAGTAATAAATTCCATTTTATAGGTAAAGGAACTACGTGAACAAAGTTTGCAGCATTTCAGCACACAAAAAAAAAAAAGTTTGCAGCAAAATAATATATAATCTTTTGACAGAGACTGACACTAAATATGAAGATAACCTCAACATAATAAGAATCCCTTGGATGAAAATTTCAATGCACTTGTGACTAAAATGCACACACCTTGTGGAATCACACCACTCATCAATCGATTCTGTCCTTGCATGCCTAAACTGCCAGATCCACTGTTTGCACCCAAATTTAGACGAGAAGCAAGACCAGGCACGGACAACCCTCCACCAGTCCTTCCAATATTCCCCCCTCCAACCATGTTTCCCACAGAACTTGTGATTCGAGGACCTGCATTTCCCAAAATTGGGGATACTCCCAATCCTGGAACAGCATTTCGGTTACCAATTGCAGCAGATGTTGGAAGAATCCCAGGAATAGAACCACCAACTCCATTTGTGTTACTACTAAATCCAGGGTTTCCTACAACACTTATACCTCCTCTACTGGTGACTCCTGAATGTCCATGGGAGCTTCCATGAGATAGCTGCAAATATAATCGAGGCAAATGTAAACCTGGTAAATAACATAACAGAGGAAATAAAATGACAGAAATAAGAGGTAAAAGTACACAAACACATACCTGTGACAATGCAACAGGGAGATTGTTGGACGCAAATCTTCCACTAGAAAGGCTTCCTGTAGGTTGCTGAACACCCCCAGACGGAACACTATTTATTGATGAGTTTCTTGATGTGAGTGTACCAGGCATGTTGGGAACATTAAAGCTCCCGTGAATATTGTGCAACCCTTGAATACCTCCTGTACCAAGAACCTAGCAATTATACATCTAAATGGGAGGAGAAAATGAAGTAAATTCAGCAAAAGCTCCCCACCAGTGTGATGAAAAATTGGGGAGGCTGCACCAGACTGACCAGAGAACGATGTAGCAAAAGACCGCCCGGCACCATCTGGAAGATTTGAAGCAGATCCGTTCAGAGAAGACTGCAAAGGAAACTCGGTTACAATTTACATTTATGATAGACATGCTAAAAGTAATAAAATCTAGAAGTAGGAATCAACATTTTAGGATATTTTAAAAAAATAATACTATAAAAACTTTTAAAAAAATCTCATTTTATGTGATGCATCCAAAAATCACAAGGCATGAAATCTTCACTGTGGGCTCAAAAATTAAACATTAAGAGAGTTTCCTAACAAAATGTAATTTAATAACCATGCATAGACAAAACTGCTGGTAGTAAACAAGCATATAAAAAGAAGATATCAAGAAAAAATTAAAGGTGATGAAAAAATAAGATCAAAGATCCAAGTTGTAGTACTCGTGAATTCCTCCCAACCCGCCCTGAACGTCCCACTATTCTACTCCAACCACATATCCAATTATTTCAATGCTTTTGGGTAGTTTGCCACACATCTCAAGTCTCCAAAGTCGCATTCATCAAAATGTTGGCAAAACATTCAAAAAAACCAGTATACACTCAAAGCATAAAACACAAGTATTATAACAAAAAAGTCATATACATCCAAATATAAGCAATCTAGCAAGAAAAAAGTCAAAATTTTTAATGAAAATAAATCAAAATACTATATTATATCAATTCGGTAGCCATGACAATGCAAAAGAGCGAAGGGAAAGATCAAATAATGAAAATAACCTCTAAAAGACAGGAAAAAATAAGGAAGGGGGGGGGGGGGATGGGGTGAAGCTTTTCAGGACATAAGGAAATACATTAAGTAACCCCGACATTGCATGAATTTCACAAGGTCAAGCCAAAAGTCATCCCTTGCTGAAAACAGTCCTCCGTATTCAGAGTGGTCAGAACAATCCGAAGAGTATGTCCTTGCAACCAACTAACAACCTAAATAGGATAACACGATGTAAAAGACAACATTAGACATGATGCAATACAGTTGTCACTTGTAAGCATCCAAAAATACAACAAACTTAACCAAAATTTAGCAAGCAGCACACTAAAAATGAAAGTGAAAGTCAATTCCAACAGCTTCTCAGATGAGAATTTTGCTCCATTCTCCAAACTCTGAGAGTCATCTAAGTTCTACTATTTAATCCATTGTTAACTAAAACATGCTACTTCATTAAACCAAGTCATATCTCCATATAATTTATGTGAAAACATCCACACAACTTCAGAACAAACAAACGAGAGATACAAGCTGTAAAACACACTAAACACTTAATTTACTTCCTAGAATCACAATAAAATTTAATAGACCTAAATTGCAGTTTTGGCAATGTCTGCAACCGCATGAACCTGCAATTGCAGAGTGATATCCACTTAAACAAAAAAAGCCACAGCATAATCGCAACAGCTGCAGCAGTGACCGCAATGCAACCACAACAGCCGCAATGTTGCAGCTTTAGTTTGAAAATAAAAATTTCATGGCCACAAACTTGACAAACTTTCATGGCCACATCATCTACAACCAGCATGGCAATAATCGCAATGCCAGGAATTACACTAACCATAACGCAAGTGCAATTTTTTGTTTGCGGGAGAATTGTGGCTCCAACTCCAATTCAAAACCATAAAGCAGACTACCGACGCATATTTTGACTCCCTTTTTTGTAAAACCTTGAAGCTGTACTAAGGATGTGCAAACCCTACATTGGTTTTCAAGTATATCTCATTTGTTCATATGAATACCAAGGGGTGGAAAATTTGCGAAGCAGAAACCATTGTCAAAACAAATTGCACACATACGATGGCGTACTGAATAATCAAGAACAAGAACAAGAAGTTATAAACCCTTAGACTCCCTAAAATTACAATTACATATTCCTCATTTCTTATATATTTTAAAGATAACATAAATAAAAATAAAAAAACTACACTACCATTGGCAACAGAGAGGTTTTACTCCGCCAAATCAAATTAGCATTAAAAATATACACCTAAATTCGAAGCTTAAGAACTTGAACAAAAACATGTGAAGCAGTGAGATTATGAGCGACGAAGATCTCTAACAGTGACGCACAACGAAGATCTAAAAGAACGAAATGACGAAGTGGTAACCACAGTAGATCGAAGTCGGAACGAGTCAGGGTCAACTCGGCCTCGAACGCGAAGAGAAAAAGTGAGAGAGAGAGAGTACCTGAGGAGCAGATCGGAGCTAAAGTTCTGAGTCAAAAACCGAGTTCGGTTGCCCTAAATCGGAACCAGAAAACGAAAGCGAAAGCGAAAGCTAGAGAGAGAGAGAAGCTTGGGTAGGGTTGGGTTTGGGACGACAATACAAGCTTTATAAATTTCTGGACTAAAAATGCAAAACGTTCATACTGCGGGGTTTAGCTGCAAATACAGATTCGCCACCACCCACCACATTGGGCATAATTTCATTGATTTGTAAGCTTTATTTTTTTAATTTTTTTTTTCAAACATGTAAGCTTTATTAATTTGTAAGTGAATTTTATCAATGCTAGATTGGATTTAGACCAATGGCTGAAGGATAGAGAAAAACAAAAACTATAATTTGTTGAGAAAAGTAAGGGAGAAGAGAAGACAGCAAAATCTAGAAGGAAAAAATTATTGTATTTAAATCCATTAATTATTTTAAATTTTTAATTATAAAAATTCGTTAGTGCTCTTTTAATAAATAAACTTATCTTATTTTTAACTTTAGATTTAATTATATCGAAAAAAAAATTTAATGTTCATTATTTATATTAAACAATATTTTTTAAAAAAATAAATTCAAAAATACACTTTTAAATACTTTTCATCCGTGGGAACAACTTAACATCTCAAGAAATATTATAAATATTTTATCCACGATATAATATATATAAATATATATATATATGTATATATGTATATATAGGGATTTGATATTCTCATGTTGCATGAGAATTGAATTCTTATGTTGTGACTCAATTAGTGGTGGACCCCACATTTATTAAAAAGAGAAAAAGAAAAGAAAAGTTTTGCACGCAAATCGAAGGTCATAACATGAGAATTGAATTCTTATGCAACATGAGAAAATGTTTTCCCATATATATAAATCGAGTTTCTACATAAAAATCGAAGAGAATAGTAGAAATGTAAATCATAGAAACGACAAGAAACATAAAGTTTTTATTACTCTAGGTTAAGATACAAAATTATACTTATGCGTGTAATGAAAAGGGCTTATTAATCTCATGAAATATGAGAGAAATTCTCTTATGCTAGAGACAATCATGTGTGGGACCTATCCACTTATAAAAAAAATCACGAAAATCGATCTATGTGTAAGAGAGAAAAACACTCTCCTACAACATAAGAATATATTTTTCCAAAAAAAAAAGTCACATAAATCACTACTCAAAATTTAATGAACAATTTCATATTTGAAAAATACGAGATTAACAACTTTTACAACCAAGATCCAAAATAGAAAATGAATAAAATAGCATTGGCATACACTTACTATTATTGTTGTTGCTGATTAGAATGGTTTGGTGGCCACATCACCGGTGTCCTAGGGGGTAGAAGACAAGCGGCACCAAGAGTTGTGGTGAATGTAAGATCACGGAAGAATTTGATTTAAGTTATATAGCTAAAAGAAGATATTCAGAGTTGCTGTACATTCTAATTTGGAGAAAATGAGAAATAGGATTTTTAAAAAAAACTAAAATCAGGTCATGGGTTAAAAGTTAACCCAGTTTAGTTTTTGGGTTTAAGTAAAAATGTAAAAACTTGCGATTCTATCATTTTTATTTTTTTACCCTTTTTTACATTTTTTCTACAATTTTTTTAAACATTTCTATATTTTACGCTATAAAACTCATGCAGAATCAATTTAATTTATTAATTGCTAATAGAAATTAGCAATTAATAAATTAAGCCTAATGGGATTACAAAAAAACTGAGCCTAATGGAAGTATCCACATCAGTGAAGCTATAAATATCCTTATATGATGATCCAATTAGCAGCAGATAATACAACCATAGAGTATCAAAATTCAAAAGAAGCTCATAAGCTACGTGGTTGATCCAAAATAAAATTTTGTTCTTTATTTTCTTTTATTTTAATTTTTTTTCTACCTGGGAGAAATATTCCAAGACTAAAACTGATATTTTCTTTCAATTTAGTAAAGTTATTTACTTTTTTCATAAGCTCAGCTTCGTAAACCCTGCAATGCAATTCCAAACTCAAGAAGAGACAAACATTTAGGGGGTGTTTGGTTGGTGGAATTTGTTGAGAAAGATGGGTAAATTGGAAGTGGGTTTGTTGGAGAACCATGTTTGGTTGAACCAGTTTCTTACTTGGCTACCTAAATCATTTCCCTAGTGAACCCATTTGCAAGGCTATCTGTAACGAAAAAGCAGGCCAAATAATCCCACTTCTTACGTGGTATTGCCTCTTATCTAGCTATTTGTTCTTATTGTCCAAGCGAGCGATGACCAGTGTACCTTCTTAAGCGCGCGAAAGTGAAGACAGTCGTACCAAATGGCAGAGTTGCTTGGATTAGAACTTACCTGGTTACCCATCTTTACAATCCAAACTTCTGCAACCATAGCTGCTGCAACTTTCACCAGTTTCCCTTCAAAATCTGATGCAGATTCAAAATGGGGTGCCAAAATTTAATCACTCTGATTGTTCTATAGCCCCAAAGGTGTTTTCTTTGTGAAGCCTTGAACCCAGAGCAGTGAAAACTCATATGAAGCTCAAACACCAGAATAGGTCTTGTGAGATAAATTAAACAAGACCCATTAAAATGGACAATAATAACAACCCAAAAGCTTACCAAAGTTGCAAACTTTACTGGTCAACTGTGCTTTTAGGAATCAACTTTGCACTTGAATTGTTCGAGGGCATGCTTATAAAAAATGGAAGAGATAGTGGAGAAGTCAAAGAGTGCCCAAGAAAGTTCAAACATACATAGCGGCACAAATTGAGTAGGCGTGGGTAGAAGGAAGATGATGGGTGTAACAAGGGAGAGTATTTAGAATATTAAATTGTGGACTGTGGACTTAAATATCTTCAAAACAGGGTTACTTTGGTAATATCAACTTGTTTTCCAATCTATATTTTACCTCCAACCAAACATACATTTCATAAAAGTTACCTAATTTCTTCGGTAAAGTTTTTCCCAACCAAATAACTTTTTTTTACATTTTCCTGCCTATCTCACTTTCCAACCATTTCCTTATGTATAACATTTCCCTATAATTCATAAAATTTCTCCTCAACCAAACGCCTCCTTACTCAAATGCAACATAAATATTCAGGTCAATGGCAGGCCCCTAGTATTCCATTATGTAAATAGGGGTAAAATTGATAATTTAGTTCAATTACTAATATTGTTAAAGGTGGACTTAAATGGAAAAAAAACTATAGGGGAGGCAATTGATCAGGAAAAAAACATAGGAAATAAGTGATAAAAAAGTAAATCACATGAGGTTTTTGAACTTTTTCCGTAATTATATTAGTTATGATATGTTTATTATCCGTAATTATTGGTGTAAAAATAAGAATTTTTATCACAATATTAGTTATTGATTCATCAATTACACCTAGTTAGTGGTCAGGGGTTGTTCAAATCATGGAATACTATTATTCATGTATCAGGGAATCTACACAATAACATACAATAAGTGAATTTGACAACACATCTCAACTCAAAATCTTAAAACATTAGGGTTCTTTTGGTGGATATGATAGGATAAGGGTAGGATATGATATGGGGCTGATAAGCCTATATCATATCCTGTGTTTGATGAGCACTTGATTATCAATCTAATAAGATTATGTAGAAGGGGAAAGGAAAAAAAAAACAAAATATAATGCAATAAATACAAATATATTGGGTAGCGTGGAAATATATTGGGTAGCGTGAGGATATATTGAGTATTCAATATTGGTATCCTATCCTGTTGAATCCTAACCCAGCTCCCCCATAGGATAAGAAATCATGTATTGGATAGGATAAAATGAGACAATAAGATAAGTTAATCATATCTTATTGACCCACCAAACAAGGGATAAAAGTAGGATATGATAAGTTATCTTATCCTATCTTCTTTATCAGGTGCTCCAAACAGGCCCTGAGTATAATGGGTTCTTTCACTTACATGTTTCATACTTAGCTCATTTCTTTCGGATGCAAGACTTTATCACTCATACTTAAATTCTCAACATAATCAATGACTAAGATAAAAAATAGCTTACAATAATGTAAAATAGGGGCAGGTTATATTTACAAACTTTTTTGTTTACAAACTCTTACAAACTACGCTAAGTACGACCGGTCATACTTTAAACATACAGTGTACGACCGGTCGTACTTAGTGTAATTTGCAAAAAAAGTTTGTAAACGGATCCTATCTCTGTAAAATAATCTTTTTTTTTTAGGTTACAAGGAATTGAACACAACACCCTACACTACACACACTCCTAACACACACACCCCACACCACTAGGCTAACCCTAGTGGTGCATAATCTTATTTCTCTTATTAATGGAATTGAATTCGTTGGAAATATAAAATTACTTTTATCTGAATGCACTAACGGGGGAAATTACTTCTATCAATTTAAATTAATCTTTGGTTTCATATTTCAGCCTCCAAGCTTGTACAACAACCAATATTAAAGGAAAAACCAGAAAGCCACTCTCCCTTCGAACTACATATAAAACCTCCACAAGCCCCTGCTTTGGTATAAAGGTTGACAGCACCATCAACTAGGATTTTGACAGCATCCTTCTACGCAGCATTACTACAGCCAACAAAAGAAATAGGAGAAGATTGCACCTAAGAGAAAGGATCACCATTGCAACTCTTCTTCGTATCCTTCAAATAATTCAGAATCTTCCCCAATGGATCCTCAGGCCAAGAGAACAGATCATCATGTACTACAAGAATTCTCCAATACCATAAGAACCAACAAGTAACAAAGAATATGTCTTTCCAGGAGTGCCACAGCTTAGAAGAGAAGGACTTACAAATATTCAATTTGAACCAGTCTAACCCATCTACTGTGCTGAAACTATCTGGGATTCTCCCTCCAAACCATCTCTCCCACACACTTCTAGCTCTTCTGCAATCTCTAAGCACATGAAGAATTGACTCCTGACTGACAAGGCAACTTGGACATAGAATCTCTCCTCCACTCCAATGGCTAGTGATGCTTCTGACTGGTAGCTTATTCAAACAGGCTAGCCATAAGAAAGTAGCTATTCTAAATGGCCCTTTCCACTTCCAAATACTCGACCAAAGCCTGTCTTTCCCTACCTTCAGATCAGTTAGCTGGCAGTAAGCGTTTCTGACCATAGATCTAGTTGAACTATCTCTAATCCAACAAAGTCTATCATTCGGGCCATTTGGACTTGGAGGCAGTAAGCCTTGCAGCCTCCCAAAAATACTATCATCCAGGAAATTTTTCAGATAATTCAACTTCCAGCCACTTATTTCTTGCTCCACCATATCACAAACTTTTAAATCCAGATCATCAATATGAGGCTTAATGCACGCAAGCTCATATAAGCTATTATTCCACCCATTCCAGCAGTCAGCCCAAAAAAGAACAAATTGTCCATTGCCCACTTCCCAAACCAAATGGGAATCAAGTTTAATTCTGGCTGAGCAGATACTCTTCCATAGAGTCGAATCACTGGACCTAGTAATAAAACCTCTTCTAGGATCAAGTTTTCTACCATATTTACCAAGTAAAACTTTGGACCATAAGCTGTCTTGATCATTAATAATCATCCAAGATAGCTTTTGCATGAAGGCTTCATTTTGGAATCTGAGCTTGATAATACCAAGTTCACCACAATCTTTTGGCTTACATAGCTGATCCCAAGCAACATAATGAGCCTTTTTTTTATCATCCGAATCTCCCCAAATGAACTTGCGCTGCAGCTTCTCAACATCCTGACAGATGTGAATAGGAAGAGAGTTATTTTGCATATGATACATTGGAATAGCTAAAATAACACTCTTGGCTAAAGTAACCCTACCAGATAAAGACAAGCATTTAGCTTTCCATCCTTGGAGCCTATTCTACACTCTAGAAATGACACTGGCATAATGATTTCTTCTAGTCCTCCCATGTCTCATAAGAGCTCCCAGATAGCAACCAAAATTCTTGACAACCTTAAAACCACTAACATCAGAAATAGAGTTTATAATCTCCTGAGGGGTGTTCTTAGAGAAATATATACAAGATTTCTCCATACTCACACATTGTCCTGACATACTAGAAAACTTATCCAAACAATCAGAAATGCAGACCAGCTGGTTAAGGGAAGCTTTAGCAAACAGGATAATGTCATCAGCAAACATTAAATGAGATATCTGAGGCCCTGATCTCCCTGCCTTGATTGGATGCCAATTCTTCCTACCCACCTCATCCATAATTAGGTGAGTAAGTTTTTCCATACAAAGAACGAATAGGTAAGGAGATAGGGGATCCCCTTGCCTTAATCCCCTTTGAGGTTGGAATCCTAGGGTTCTGGCACCATTCCATAAAACTTCAATGGAGGTAGTAGTGACACAACCCATGACAGCCACAATCAAGTCACTCGGAAGCTTCACCTCTTCAAGGACAGATTTAACAAAACCCCAATTAAGTTTGTCATATGCCTTCTCTAGGTCAATATTGATAGAAAAAAAAAAAACTCTTCTTCCCTTTCATCTTATGCATGGAATGAATGAGTTCTTGGACAATTATAATATTGTCCTGGATATTCCTTTTAGGGAAAAAACTAACCTGATTAAGGGAGATAAGATTACCTATAAAAGGTTTGATCTTATTAACCAGAATTTTGCTAAGGCCTTTGTAGACAGTATTGCATAGAGCAATAGGCCTAAATTGCTTCATAAAGCAGTGTCTCTCAACTTTAGGAATCAAAGTAAGGAGAGTATGATTGATCTCCTTAATCTGATCTGGCATGTTAAGGTACTACTTCATGATGTTGAACACTTGATCTTTAATCAAATCCCAATTCCTGTGATAGAACAGAGCAGGAAATCCATCCAATCCTGGAGTTTTTAGAGGGGCCGTTTGGAAAAAGGCCTTTCTGACTTCCTCAACCGAAATATCCAGAGACAGCAGACTCATATCCTCCTCACTGATAGTTGGCCATGAGTAGACAGATTGATGCCATACTGCGTCATTCAGATCTTCCTTGAAAAGATTAACAAAAAAGTTCCTAGCTAAATCAATAAGATTTTCCTCACCAGAAACCCATCCACCTCCACTGTTCTGAAGCTTTAAGACTTTATTTCTCTCCCTTCGAATCAAAGTACTGGTGTGATAGAGCCTTGTGTTTCTGTCACCCCCTTTAATCCACTCCCCCTAGATTTCTGGTGCCAAATCTGTTCTTCTTGGTCCAGAATCTCAGATAATTCTTTGAGTAGCTTAGCTTCCAGATCCTCCAAATGATAGCTATTATGGAAACACATCTGCCTCTGAATTCCTTCTAATCGAGCAAGGACCCTATTCTTTCTAAGCAAGATGAATCCAAAGACATTTTTATTCCAGTCTTTAACCACAAGGATGAAAGAGGATAGACTATTCAGTAAACTGGAATTAGAATCCCAATTCGATTTAAGGAAAGCACAGAACCTTTAGTCATTCTGCCAAGAAGCCATAAACCGAAAGGGCCTCTCCCTCCAACAATACTCACCTTTTTCCATTCTCACCAAAACTGGACAGTGATCAGAAAAAATCCTAGGAAGATTCAGAGCATCAGCATCTTCAAATCTAGTTCTCCACAATTCATTTGAAACTGCTCTGTCAAGCCTTTTGTAAACTCTATCCAAATAAGGGAATTTAGGCCCTTTCCAAGTAAATCTATAACCACCACCTCCCAAGTCCATTACCCCACAAGCATCCAGAACCTCACTAAACAGCTTGCATCTATTGGTATCAACTGGACATCCTCTTTTCTTCTCAGCACCAGAAACTATTTCATTGAAATCACCTGTCAGCATCCAAGGCTCATTCATAGTCCTCCCAATGTGCTTAAGCTCTTCCCACAACAGTCTTCTATTTTCCTCTTGAGGACTAGCATAAACTGCTGTCCAAAAGAAACCAGCCTTACCAGGAAATTCAACCCAAACATGGATGAATTGATTTTGTTTCCTAATAAGAGTAACATTCACATCACCCGGGTCCCAAACAACCCAAATACCACCCGAATACCCAATAGCATCAGAAATAATAAAGTTTGAGAACCCCAATCTCCGAATAATATTCAGAGCTTTATTCCCACTTACTCTAGGCTCCAATATAGCAGCAACCCCAACCCCAAACTTCCTTCGAAACCTGCTGAAGGTACTCTTGAATTGCTTCTTGGCAGCACCTCTGCAGTTCCAGGTTAAGATATTCATGGAGAAATCTGGGGTTGTTGCAAGATTACAAAGTTCTTGCTAATTTTATCTTGGCTCACATCATGGGCCTCCTGTATATCAACATCACCTTCATAGGTTAACTCACCCATACCTTGCATGGTACTATCCATATCTGTATTCAAAGATTGCTCCACTTCCATTCCATCTTGTAAGGCAACTCTCTTGTCATTCTCCCCCATAACTGAATCAGGATGATCAAGGTCCTTTAGACCATTACCATTAATCAGTAACCCAGTCTGACTTTTGCTAACAACATTTTCTACCTGAGCCTCTGCAAAATTAGTTTCAGTCTCCATCACCAAATCCCCCCAAAATCTACCTTTGAGTTGCTCCAGATTAACATGGGAAGACTACTGAGTAGGTTTCTGTGATAAATTACTGCTATCAGCAACCAAGTTAGAAGAAGGTAGGATCAGCACCCATTTCCCTTTAGCTGCTGTAGCCTTAGCAGAATTCTTCTTAGGAGTAAAAGTCTCTTGCTTCACCCCTGAAACCTTCCTAATATTGCTCGATGCCTTTGCTGAAAATTTCATAACCCCCTCATTATTTTGAGGGTTGATAACCGAGGACAAGTTTTCCTTATTAACCTGAATGTTAGCAGCTTCCTCTTCTGACTTCTTGCCAGTTAACTTATTCAAATTACAACTACCATCATTGCCCACAGGCTGAGGCCCCAAACCCTTCTTGGTGTTCGAGATGTCTTCCCCAAACAATCTAGTACCCCTAGGATCATTTCTCTGTGAAGATTGACCTCATTTCTTCCTACGTTGGACCACCATCCATTCCCCAACCCCTTGAGTTCTAGTCTTAGGCACTGGCTGATGAACAGGTTCACAAGAAGACTCCATAGGAGTTGATTTCACAAAATCTGGGCAGGATTCAGAATTGTGAACACAACGGCCACATTTCAAGCAAATTAAAAACAATCCTTCATACTCCACCCTCTTCCTACAACCATCCAAAATAGATTCCCCTCTCAGAGGCTTAGCAAGATCAATCTCAATACATACTATAGCAAACCGAGCTCTATCTCCAGACGAAGTAGTTCTATCAACCTTTAAAACTTTTCCAATTACTGTTCCTAAGTGATTCAGAAATGGAAATTCACAATATTCTTGGAGAATACCTGGAAGTTGAACCCATGCCGCAACCTTATGGATATTAGCCCTATCTAGACCAAAACAAGGCTCCCACTTCCTTGTTGCTAGGTAATGAATGACCCAAGATCACCCAAGGACCACCGGTAATAGCCAAATTCAGGTCTTCCAAGCTGCTGAATCGAACGGAGAAAAACTCATTCCCTAAATCAGCAACCGTAATGCTACCCGCCTTAGCCCAGAGAGCATCTAGCCTTCGTTTCATAAAACCAACTCCGATTCTCTTACCCAGTAGTTTGACTATCAACGCATTCTTCCAGCGCTGCCTCATTCGAGCCTTGGCCTCACCATTACTTCGAATTTCCACCGAACCATCTTCACGAACGATCGTCTGAAATCCTCATTCAGAGATCTCCCCCTGATTCGGATCAAGCGGATCCAGATCCGGTTCTTCTTCCTCCATCAGCCAGGGAATAGATTCCCGAGACACACTGTTCTCCATCCCAGTAACCTCAGCAAAGGATCTTTGTTTCTCCAGAACCACTTCTCCAGCTTGAAATTCCTTCACAACATCTCTCATACGAGCTTCCGTCGGAATCTCGTCACCACTCTTCGTTCGTTTCGTACTCTTCCTCTCCATTGACAAAGAATCATTGAAACTCTCCATTGATTCCCCCATAGAACCAGCAAAAAATCAACAAAAAACCCTAGCAGAAGAAAACTTTTCGCGTGCGTTCTAACACGCACCAGACTAACCCATTTACCTCTCACTTCACTCGGATTAGCGAGTTATGTCATTTTTACAAGATGAGCCTAAAAGGCATTAAGCCTAGCTCGTTTATTTTTGTTTATACTTAAAAAAAATTCAAAGATCATGATGAGTTCACATTGGTAAGCTGACAGGTAGAATTAAGTTCCCGAGTCATGAATGGTTTCATTTATAAGATACACTTGTATCTGTTCAAAACAATATCATACAACATGACATAACATGCTATTTTTTTTGTCTTAAAGAATCTTGATAACATTCTTCTTCATCTGTAAAACCATCAGATGGTTAAAATAATATAGATTGAATTCACACGTTAACGATTCCGAAAAAGATTTTTTTAAAAAAAATTGTTCAGGCCTAAACGAGTTGTTCTTGAACGTTCATGGACATGCGAGAATTTAATTATGAACTGTTATTTTCTTTTTCAGATATATTGAAGAATTAAACACATAATCTATTACATAACTACTCACACTCCTCACCACTAGACTAACCTTAGTAGCTCAACGAGGTTAATATTCTGTTTGATTGTATTCTTATTTTTTTTAAAAAAAATTGTTTTGTAGAATAATTATAAAATAAGTGTTTTATGTTTTTTTTAAAAAAATTAAAGATTAAAATTCAAAATAAAAATAATGTTTTCTAAATTTGATTCTAAAAAAAAATTATAATTTTAAAAAATTTAAAAAACTTTTACAAAACAAATCTTATTCAAAATATTTTTTTATTTTTTGTTCTGAAAAACAAAGACTGTTTTTAGAAACAGTATTCAAACTTAGCCTCAATTTCACATTTTTAAAATAGGTCATGCAGGGAGACTAAACATATTTCGTATCGTAATTCGACCAACAAGGAGATGAAACCATTTGGGATAGAGCTTTCATCTTCTTTCCCTACTATTTCGTAGCTATCCTTCACGAGCATTTGGTACAGGAAGGATTTTTTTAATCTAGAAAATAATTATTACTGGAATATAGTAGAAAATATATTTTACTGAAAAGTTATTAAAAAGCTGTTTGATAGGATCAAATTTAGCCGGGAAATTATGAATAAATTTACTGAGTGTGTGTTTGGTTGGTTGTAATATATTTGTGGAAATATTGGATTATTTTACGAAAATAACCCCAGCATTACTGGAAATTTACAGATCGTACACATTGTGAAGGTCAATTTAATAAACATTTTTGCGCTATAAATTTTGCTTCCTCGGACACTGAATAATTCCACCAATTCTTTGGATCTATAATTTGACAAACAGAGCGAGAGTTAACACACAGATCCATTTTCCCGTAAACATATTGAATTTTATAAGAGTTATGTTGTAGGAAAAGTGATTGTGTAATGTTATAGAGATTCATTTTGTGTGTCGTAATTTTATTTCTTCTTCAAAAAGTATGAGCCTCACAAAATATTGTGTGTGTAGAAAACTTTGTTGTGTCATGATAAATGACAAATGCAAACCCCAAACATATTTGGCTAGAAAGTTTCCATATTTGAGCTATCAAACATAACATTCTTTATTCTCCATTTGTGCTTTCCCGAGTTTTAATATAAAAGTCGCGTACGAAAGGCCTTGTAAAAGTTATCAGAACACACAACACAACCCCAATTGCATTGCCGAGCCTTGTTTATAACTTTGTATCACACAGGGCCTAAGGATTATTCCAATAAAAACTCTACTATTTCGTAGGCATCCTTAAAAATTGGCAGAAAACACTGGTCCACTTGCATTGCCAAACCTGATTTACATCATATAGAGCCTGAGGGAGAAAATTTATTCCAATAAACTCTCCACCTATAAATAGAGTTTTTCTAAATCTCCTCTTTATTTTTGATTCGGATGTCATGGTGATCGTAGAAGTAGGGCTGTGCATGGGTCAGGTCGGGTCAGATTTTTGTCCGACTCGACTCAACTTGGTTTTTATAGGTCAGGTATTTTGACCCGACCCGCTTTAATTTGATCCAAGTCAGGTCTGACTTGGATTGGATTTTGTTGAACTAGTTCAGAACCAGTTTGGATCTGACCTGACTTGGTTTCTGAACTGGGTCAAATCTGACCTGACCCGTTTTTGACTTGGTTTTTTCACAAAATTTTGTCGAAATTTTTACGTTGCAAAATACGAAAATTTCGTTGCAAAATTATTTTTTCGTCGAAATTTTTACAAAAAAAAATTTCTATTCAAATTTAGTTTCCGTCAACAGTTTTGACGAAAATGATTTCTTCCATCAAATGTTTTACACGAAAAAAGAATTTACTCAAAAAATTTGATATAATGTTTTTCGTTCAAAATTTCGATGGGAATGTGTTCTGACGAAAATTTTGACGGAAATTATTTCGAGGGAAATGTTTCATTTGAAAATTTCTACGAAATTTAGATTCTCTAAATAATTTTGACAGAATATTTTTTTCGGCAAAATGTTTTTTTTGTCAAAAAAATTTACGGAAATTTTTTATAGAAATGTGTTTTGTTGAAAATTTTGATGGAAATTTTTTACCAAAAAACTTGACGAAAATTTTTAGTTGAAAATTTTCGATGGAAATGTGTTTCGCTAAAATTTCGACGAAAATTTTTTTTTGTCAAAAAATTTAATGAAAACTTTTTCGACGAAAACTTTCACTGAAATTTGAATTTTGTACAGAATTTTGATGAATTTTTTTGCCGTCAAAATTTTTTGATGACAAAAATATTTCCGTCGAAAACTTTCGCCGAAATTTGAAATCTGTAAAGAATTTTGATGAAATTTTTTTCCGTCGATATTTTTTTATGACGAAAATGTTTTCGTCGAAAACTTTCGCCAAAATTTGAAATCTGTAAAGAATTTTGATGAAATTTTTTGCCGTCGAAATTTTTTGCTGTCAAAATTTTTTGATGACGAAAATATTCCCGTAAAAAACTTTCGCCGAAATTTGAAATCTGTAAAGAATTTTAATGAAATTTTTTTTCGTCGAAATTTTTTGATGGAAATGTGTTTCGAAGAAATTTTCAATGGAAATTGTTTTGAGGAAAATGTTTCATTTGAAACTTTCGATGAAATTTAGATTCTCTAAAGAATTTAGACAAAATATTTTTTCTGTCAAAAGTTCTTATCGAAATATTTTTGTTAAAAAATTTTACGAATTTTTTTTACACAAATGTGTTCCGTTGAAAATTTTGATGGATATATTCTTTATCAAAAAACTTGACGAAAATATTTAGTCGAAATTTTTTTATAGAAATGTGTTTCGCTAAAAATTTGGACGAAATTTTTTTTGTCAAAAAGTTTAACGAAAATGTTTCCGTCGAAAACTTCGTCGAAATTTGAAATCTGTAAAAAATTTTGATGAAATTTTTTTCCGTCAAAGAATTTCGATGAAAATGTGTTTCGTCGAAAGTTTTTATGAATATTTTTTTTTATGAAATATTTTGACGAAATTTAGATTCCGTAAAAAAAATTGACAAAAAAATATTCCGTCAAATTTTTTTACCGATATGTTTTTAGTCACAAATTTTGTTGAAAATATTTTCCATAAAAAATTTTGACGTAATTGTTTTACGTTAAAACTTTTCTTTTAATGTAATTGTGATTTTTTTTTCACATAATGGGTATGGGTCAAGTTTTGGATCAGTGGGTCAATATTAAAACGAGTCAGGTCTAAAACTGACCCAAATAAAAGTGGGTCAGTATTTAAACCAGTTCAAAAAATATGGGTATTTATGTGTCGGGTCAAGGTCGGATCAAGGGCAGGGCAAGTGAACCAATTTTTTTGCAGACCCCTACGTAGAAGTACCCGTTTTTAACTTTCGCCGGGACTAACACCTCATTTTAAAAAAAAAGAAAAATGGAACAATTTGTTTGGATTCTCTCTTTCTTAAGATAAAAGCTACTCATAAGCAGAAGTTAAGCCAAATAGATTTTAAAAAAGGCTCTCGTAATGAAAAAAAAAATTATAGTAAAGAAAAAAAGTTAAAAGTCAAAAGCTCCTATGAAGAGCTTTTTTTAAGCTCTTATCAGCTTTTTTTGTATTTATTTATTTTAAATGAAAAACTATAATAATAGAGAGAGAGTTTTGTGCATTTAAATAATTTTTAAACTAAAAATTATTATGTAATCACTAAATAATTTTTAACTTTTTTTTAAACTCTTTTTTTTAATTTTAATTTTAATTTATAAATAGCTTCTAGTAAAAATCCAAAAAGGCTGGACACAATCTACAAAACAGATTCAAAAAGCGAGATATCAGCTAATGACACCGTATTACTACTCAGAAAACAATTCACAAACTTATATAGATAATACATCTCAAGCCGCTAGATCAATGATCGTGGAAGCTGCATGCGTCATACCATTATATAGCATTTAATTTTTTTTTTAGTACAATATATAGCATTTAATTAGTCGTCACTTACTCACTTTTTATCTGTTCCTTTCTTCTTCTTTTTTCGTGGAACAAGTGGTGCTAGGGGTGAGTGGGTGACAATTCGAACTGACAGAGTCGAATACGAATATACTTTATACGAACACAATAAATTTGTCAAAATCTTTAACACAAATAGGATCTACTTATTTTATGGGTTGATATAACATCATATAAATAACTTATTAACTTAAAAATATATCACTTATTATACCAGATTGACATAATATAATACAACACGAATAATCAGTATATCAAATGTAAGAATCGGACAATTTTGTATTTGTAAAATGATATAAATATGATACAAATTTAAAAACAAATTGCTATATGAGTATAAATTTCTCATGTTAGTATTATAGGAGCGGAGATATAAAAAAATATCATTTTTTTTTATACATCGATGAAAACTGAACATATAACCTACTATAAATTATCCAAATTTCTCATTAATAAACCAATTTTAGTGGCTTGAAAATTATCACCTCTACCTTACAAGATAGGAATTTTTTTTTATGCTGAATTCGGTACTCCCCTTTTCTTAAAAAAATATATTTTATCCACAATTAAACCAACACATTTATTTTTGTTTCTATCTGGATCCCAATCTTTTACCCTTTTGAAGATTTGTTCACAAGATAGATGCTTTTCTGACGCGGCCCAATACATACTTTTATAATTTATTTCTTTATTGCCCAATTTCACTTTTTTATTTGGTAGTGAATTTCACTCTTTTGTAACTTTGTTGAGGTTTAAACAAATTTCTTTAAGAAAAGAAAACAAGTATGGCCTCCACGTGACGCATGCCCACCTCATAACGAGATAATTGCAAGCCACGACATTTTCCATTTCCAACACTATTACGCATTCTATCGTCTCCTTCAACTTGCTTGTCTTTTTTTATTTTCTATTCTTAAATTAAATTTGTTATTTTATTATGTGATATTTGATCATGGGCAAAGAAAAAAATAAATATACTGCACAATTTTTATGTGAAGACTGAAGGATAAGCAATAAGAAAGATCTATGATCCGATTCTTTTTATGCACAAAAAGGTTAAAGGAAAAGAAAGTTATTCTATTTTAAAGTTAAAATATATTGTTAGAAAAATGATGTTAAAATCATTGAGAGGGGATAATTTGTGTTAAAAAAATTATTTCGACTATATTCACAGTTTTATGAAATACCAACAAAAAATTGTAACATACAATAATACAAAGTTAGAGCATACTTTACAAAGATATATAATTGCAACAAGAAAAATTCGAGCCCACATTGCGTCTTTAAGACAATATTGTCCTCTTTGTAATGTCCAAGATTCATGGACAATTATCTTCCATGATAGAATATATTACCTTTATTCTCGTGGTAGTACTTCCACATATAATAGTCCCCTCGAACTCAACCTATGTCTTTGTTTCGACGATGTCACAATCAGAAAAAACAACATCGGCGGACACAACAAACGCTGATCAATCACACAAATGAATCCAAAAGATTTCAAAATATTTTTTTATACAGAGTTTTGGTATATGAGAGAAAACATAGAAGTCTATTGACGATGAAGAGTCGTACCTATTCGGCAATGAAAAGTCATGTCTGTTCACCCGTGAACAATTATGTATGTTCAACATCTTTTTACACGCAACTTCTTATTCGTAACGTTTGAATTCTATAAGAATTCCAACATATATTACAAATTTTAACAAAATTATAATAATGCCTAAACATTTTTAGTTAAAAGGCTATTTGTATTTTAAAATAGGGATTTATTATTCTTATGTTACATAAGAAATAATCTATCTTCTACATATACAAATTCAAGATGGGTCTCACTTTACTTTTTTTCTCTCTTCTCCTGAAAGTGAATCCCACCTATACGAATGAGTCTGTAGGAGATAATAATTATCTCCTACTGCATAAGAAAACTATTACCCTTTAAAATAAAATTAAAACTGATTAGCATTTTATACTTATATATTTTGGAGATCAAATATCTTTACACGTTTAATTTTATTTTATTTTCTTAAAAAGTTAAAACGTTCGAAAATACGTACTCTGTATAAATAGCGCATACCTATAGTAACGATTAACTCTTCACTTTTTCCTTTAGATATTTAACTCTCTCTTTTTAATAACTAAAATCTCTTATGTAAAGGGTCCCATGAGCCATGAGGTGAAAAACTAGGGGTGGCAATACGGGTCAACCCGACACGACACGACACGTTTTCGACCAGTACACTATTTGACACGACCCTAACATGACCCGTTTTGTAAATGGGTCACAAAACACAAACCCTGACACGACCCGTTGCGGGTCACGGGTCGACACGACACGACCCGCAAAATTTAAAATTTAAAAAAAAGTGGGATTTTTTGAAAAATAAATAAATTAAAAACAATAAAAAATAAAAATAAAAATAAAAATAAGATTAGCTTCTGTTTTTTGAGATTTTTAGTTCCTTCTTTTCTTTTCTATACTAAACAATGACTATATATATCAATATATAAATGAATAAAAATAATAATATAATAAAATATTTAATAAAAAAATGACACTGTGCGGGTTGACACGCGAACCCGCGGGTTGACACGTGACCCGAAACAAAAAAAACGGGTCACATTTACACAACCCTGACACGACACGCTCTGACCCGCGGGTTGTCACGACACGTGATTTGGCGGGTCGGGTCACGGGTCAACCCGCGGGTCAATACCTGTATCGCCACCCCTATGAAAAACTAGTGGAATCTCCAAACTTAAATTGCTATCATTAATATCGTGCTAACAAAAAAGATTTTGTCACCTTATATTTTTAAAATAAAAATCAGCAAAAAAATACAAATAAAATAAAATATTTAAATTTTAAAAAAATCAGTATCTTTCTTTAAATAATTAGAAAAAGTAACAAATACTAGAGCACATATTAACAATTAAAACAAATTCTTCTGATCAAAAAAAGACAAATTCTTCTACCACAAGCACATAGATCAATTAATAATGAGCTGTTCTAGCTTAACCGGTCGAGTTTAAGTCACTTTAAAGTATTTTTTTTACTCATGAATCGAGGATATTATGAAAAAAAAAATATTAAAAAAAATTCTTTTCAATGAAATTAAGTATTAAGACTTTCTTAGTGTAAAAAAAGCTTTGAAAACTTATGCATTTGATGTTTGGATTCTATTTTTTCCATGTTATTAAAAATAAATATTTCTTATCATATATAAATGATATGAAGGGACCACCACCCATTAAAAAATATAATGACTTTATATAAGAGAAACATGAGATAATAGTTATCTCGTAGTGAAATGAGACAATGATTTCACTTTGATGTTTTACGGTAAACTTATAAATTTTGTTTCTACTCTCTAAAACTTGAGGAATTTTCAGTTTTACGATATTTTGATTACATTTGATTTTATGCGTCAGTTTCTTACAGTTACCTTCGTCCAGAAGCATGTACATTTAACTCTCTTGCTCAAGGGTCATTTAAGAATGGTTGTTGGTGGTTAATTAAACTTGAGTTTCAGTCTTTGAGTAGATCAATATATGAAAAGAATAAAAAATCTTGATATATAAACTATTACAGTACCTGCACCACTTTACCAAACTTTTCAGGTTCATTCATTCTTTGAGCCAGCAAAAGCGAGTCCACAAGCACATGGTATAACCATTCATCTGTTACTCTGCTTGCCAATATCATTACATAACAGTATCATTAACTCTTGTTTTTATTGCTTTCAACAAGTTACCAACTCACCTGTTGATAATTTATTTCCTTTATTCATTTTTATATTTTTTTCCTTCAGTGACATGAGATCAAGGTTCCACTTCCACCTCAAAAACCAGTTTCTAGCTTGTACAAAACCCTTTTGACCCTTTTTTTTTTCTTCTCTTTCTTTTTCTACATCTTTTTCTCAGTAAATAAATAAAAGTATTGCATAAAAAAATCTAGGACAATATCAATTACTAAGGTTGTCATTAGAGGTTTATACCAGGTTGTCCTGAGCTAGATTTGTGCTGAACATGAGTTTGATCTTCTCCTTTCATCATTTGCATTCAATCCGTTTCAATATAACAAAAGGGTAGTTCAGATTTTTCTTATGCTCTATGGTTTGGGTCTTCCTGGTTCTGGTGGAGCTTTGAAGGTAGTAAATTTAAAGGTGCAATCTTTGGTCTTCATTCTTATTCTATTCTTTTTGTGTTTTTTACCTCTTAATTGCTTGTGTGATTGACAAGTAGAAGTTCATTGCTTTCTTTTCTTGGCATGTACCAGCGTTCTTCCCAAGGCTGCAAAGAGAAAAATTGAAAGAGAAAAGAAAAATACATCATAATCAGTGGTTTTCTTTGAATAACTAGACATGTGGGATTGTAGAGAACTTGGCTTATTTATCTTTGCCTTATCAATCTTTCCCTTGGTATGTTTTTCTGCCAGCTTTGTTCCTATAGACAATTACCTTATAGATTGTGGAGCATCTTCCAATACTTCAATAGGTAGCAGCAATTTCACAGCTGATAGTTTCTTCAAGAATTTCCTTTCCACTAAACAAGATATTCTTGCCAATACTACTTCCTCTAATGATTTGCCACTCTATCAAACGGCAAGAATTTTCACTGCATCCTCAAAGTACACATTTCCTATTAACAAAAAGGGGAGACATTGGATCCGTCTTTATTTCTTTCCATTTGCATATGAAAATTACAATTTGGGTGCTGCAAATTTTGCTGTTACCACCCAAAACAACATCCTTCTCAGTAACTTCAGTGTGCAGAAAAATCCTGTAATGAAGGAGTATTCTGTTAATGTGACCTCAGATACACTTGTGATCACCTTTACCCCTTCCAGCAGCAATTCCATTGCTTTTGTGAATGCCATTGAAGTTGTTTCAGTCCCTGATGACCTCATTATTGATGGTGCTAACACCGTAAATCCACCAGCAAGCTACTCTGGGTTGTTGACACAGGCATTGGAGACAGTTTTCAGGGTTAACATGGGTGGTCCAACTGTGTCCTCTGGCAATGACACCCTTCATCGAAATTGGGTTCCAGATCAAAGCTTCCTTATACAACCTAACCTTGCCAGTTATGTTTCCAACATTGGTGCTGTTAAATATGTAGGTGTTTTAACAGAAAATACTGCTCCACCTACTGTCTATGGTACTCTAACACAGATGAACTCAAGTGGTGATCCCCGTAGTAATTTCAATGTGTCCTGGGAGTTTGATGTGGAACGTGGATTTCAGTACCTTGTTCGACTTCACTTCTGTGACGTAGTTAGTAAAGCTCTTAATGAACTCTACTTCAATGTTTACATTAACTCTTGGTTGGCTACTAAGGATCTTGATCTTAGTATAAAAAATAATAATGTTTTGGCTGCTCCATATTACATGGATTTGGTTACATCCCCATCTGTCAGAAATAAGATTCTTGTGAGTATTGGCCCTTCTACTCTGGATGGTGATTATCCTAATGCTATTTTGAATGGTCTTGAGATAATGAAAATGAACAACTCTATGAGCAGTCTCAGTGCATCAACAGTTGTGCCTGTGACAAGTACTTCTGGTTCGAATTCTAAGAAAGTTGGCATGATTGTGGGTGTGAGTCTTGGGGCATTTAGTGCAGTGGTCTTGCTTGGAGTTTTCTTTGTACTATGCAGGAAAAAAAGAAGGTTGGCACGACAAGCGCATTCAAAGACATGGATTCCCTTATCAGACAATGATGGAACTTCTCACAGTATGGGAAGTAAATATTCTAATGGCACAACAGCAAGTGCTGCTTCAAACTCTGGATATCGCATCCCTTTTGTGGCTGTTCAGGAGGCTACAAACAATTTTGATGAGAGTTGGGTTATTGGCATTGGTGGTTTTGGTAAAGTATACAAAGGAGAATTAAATGATGGCACTAAAGTTGCAGTTAAGAGGGGAAATCCGCGGTCACAGCAAGGGCTTGCAGAATTCAGAACTGAAATTGAAATGCTGTCTCAGTTCCGCCATCGCCATCTGGTATCATTGATTGGATATTGTGATGAAAAGAATGAAATGATCTTGATATATGAATATATGGAGAAGGGAACTCTCAAGAGTCATCTTTATGGTTCAGGTCTCCCAAGCTTGAGTTGGAAGGAGAGACTTGAGATATGCATTGGAGCAGCTAGAGGACTTCATTACCTTCACACTGGCTATGCTAAAGCAGTTATTCACCGCGATGTTAAGTCTGCAAATATCTTGCTTGATGAGAACCTAATGGCCAAAGTTGCTGATTTTGGACTATCAAAGACTGGTCCTGAAATTGATCAGACTCATGTGAGCACTGCTGTCAAAGGGAGTTTTGGTTACCTTGATCCTGAGTATTTCAGGAGGCAACAGTTAACAGAAAAGTCAGATGTGTATTCATTTGGGGTAGTTCTGTTTGAGGTTCTTTGTGCAAGACCTGTTATAGATCCATCCCTTCCTAGAGAAATGGTGAACTTGGCTGAATGGACAATGAAATGGCAGAAAAGAGGGCAATTGGAGCAAATCATAGATCCAACACTTGCAGGGAAAATAAGACCAGATTCTCTTAGGAAGTTTGGAGAAACTGCTGAAAAATGCTTGGCTGATTTTGGTGTTGATAGGCCTTCTATGGGAGATGTCTTGTGGAATTTGGAGTATGCTCTCCAACTTCAAGAGGCTGTTGTTCAAGGTGATCCTGAAGAAAACAGTACCAATATGATTGGTGAACTCTCTCCACAGATCAACAATTTCAACCATGAAGCAAGTGTTTCTGCAGCACAATTTGAAGCTTCAAGTCTAGATGATCTGTCTGGTGTTTCTATGAGTAAGGTATTCTCACAGCTGGTGAAATCTGAAGGGAGGTGACTTTGAATATTATATCTTCTAAATTTTGCATTACATTACTCTTCTTTTATGAATTTTGTGGTTTGTGTTATGAACAGTAGTTCTCTGCTCCCTCATAGAGGGTTGAGGCACTTTATAGACTTGTAAAGAAAGGCCAAGTTAATAGAACATGTTTGCTTAATTTTGGTAAACCAACAATACATTTGCTTGTTAAATCTCTGATTTGTGAGGTATGGACTGGATTATCTTGAAAAGTGAATGCAAGTTGTGCAAATATATTCTTTAGATACTTTACCACTTATCAGCCAGAGAAACTTCTGAATCTTAAAATTTGGCCAAGTTCTTATAAATACACAAAGAGGAATAAATCTTTGGTGCTACTGTTGCACCAAAGATTCAGAACATCTCACCAATGGAAATATTACATGTCAGTTTTTTTTTTTTTGTCAAATTTTTTCTCTCTCTTATGATGTGTAATGCTTTCATTGGTGGGATGCACTAAATTTTGATGCAACAGTAGCACCAAAAATTTATTCCACAAAGAGATATATTTGCGGTAAAATTTGGCCAAGTTCTTACAAAAAAAAAGAAACCCATATCTATTTGGAAGTTTTATAAGAACTTGGTCAAATTTTATAAATACACAAAGAGATACATGGTGACACAAGAGTTTTTTTTTTTGGTAAATACACAGTTATTTTTAGCCAATTGCCAAACATGTAGTTTCTCAGAAATGGTCGTTCAGTATGCGGTAATTTGTTATTCTTTTACATGGTTTGTTTTATATGCTTCCAAATACTCGAGTCTTATGTTCCTCTATAAGTAGCAAAAATTTATATGCATGTTATGCTCATGTACCACGTCAAATTTCTGCGACAAATTTTATGGTGAGAAATAACAAGTAATTAAAATGATTTGATAAGCACAAGAGATATTAGTCAGCCTTTGACACCTTAGTTCTTGATCTAGAATCTTGATTCCTCTATAATCCAAGTATTATAAGGGGATCTATGGGTGCAGATTTCAGCAAAACGCTCAGAAGACTTGCCATGGGATCTATTATAAAGGCTATAGAGAAACTAATAAATTTCTGAAATTACAAAATATAAAGAAATAATTGTTAGAAAATACATTAGTTACGGGGGGTTGCATTGCAGTTATACCTAAATGATAGGGGTTTGATTTTAGAAAATCAAAACTCTTGGTGAAGGCTGAAAGACTTAAACTCGGGGTCGGAATAGTCGGACCTTAGACATCGGTTGCTTTTATATTTGAGAAATATATTTTTTATATTGCATGAGCAAAAAAATAAATAGATCTCGTTTTTTTCTTTCTATCTTTCTTCAGTGAGTTCTACCTATTTTTTTTGTATGTTATATTAGACAAAATTGTTGAAAGTAACATACTTTCATTTATATTTTTTATCTTTTTTAAAAAAAAGGAGTATGTACAATTTAAAATTTGACTCAAAAATTAGTTTGAAATTTAAAAATTTAAAAAAGAAATTATAATAATCAACTTGGTTTGATTCAAAAACAAGTCGGTTTGATTTAAAATAGTTCAATTTTTAAACTGATTTTAAAAATCAATTTGATTCATAAATTGATTCTTTAAAAATCGATTATTTTAAGAAATCAGTTCAATTTTTTATTTATTTTGCACACACATACAAACAATGCGGATATAAATAAACAGGAAACAAACATGGGCTGGGCTTAAAAGCCCACTATCAACAACACAACTCTAGGAGGCAAAGACTCTTAACTAAAAGGGTTGAAGTACACTAAACCCACAGCAACCCAATTTCTCTACTACTTGAATAGAGAACGCAAAACATTATAAACAACACACGATATACGAATCAAAACTCCTCAAATGTAAAATTCGCAGTAGAAAGTTAATGAAGTAATAAACCGAAAACCAAATGGTTCTAACAATTTGGAACATTGTAATTAGATTACATAATTGCCAACAAAAGCACATTACATTACAATACAATACTCCCTACTCATATATTTATCATCATCGCCCCTTCTCCTAACTAACACACCACTAGCAAGGCTTTACCTCAGCCACATTAAACTCAACAGAAAATAATAAAAAACCCTAACCCCCAAATCCATATAGAGTCCTTCCCTGTCTCTTGAGAGCATAGACCACATCCATAGCAGTAACGGTCTTCCTCCTCGCGTGCTCAGTGTAGGTCACAGCGTCGCGAATCACGTTCTCCAAAAAGATCTTGAGCACGCCACGTGTCTCTTCGTAGATGAGACCGCTGATTCGCTTCACGCCACCTCTACGAGCCAAACGACGAATCGCTGGCTTAGTGATTCCTTGAATGTTATCGCGCAACACCTTACGGTGACGTTTTGCTCCACCCTTTCCCAAACCCTTACCACCTTTTCCACGCCCAGACATCTTGCTCACCAATCACAATCTGCACCTACACACACACAAAACAATTAGAACGAAAATCAAATTAAGCTAAACAAGATTAAGAACAATATAAAGATAACTTCATGCGAATTTATAAAAATATATTACCAACTGAGAGAGAAGATAAGGTATACGATATGTGACGGTAGATGACTGATATGGGTTGTTTATGGTGTGGGTTGTATTTATAGGTGGTCTTGGTTATTGAGGAGAGTTCGTGGATCCGTGGGATGGGTTTTTATGAGGCGTTTTCGACGGTTGATGAATTGTTAACGAACGGTTTAGATGTGACCTGGGACTGCGCACGGATTGGTGACGTGGATGAGGGAGGTTAATGACTCATTTCCATTTTGATTGAACTGTTTAAAAATAAAAAAAGTGGCTCGTGACTTTGGCGCCTTGCAGTTTGGACTCAAACTTTTAACGGTGTAGTATGTATGGACTATGGATTTTACATTAATCCTGTGTTTGGTACAAGTATTTTAAAAGGATTATTGGTTGATTTTTTTTGGTAAACGTAATTATCATATTTGGTAGAAAGAATAAAAATTAGTTCTCGGATATTCAAGAATTACCGATAATTTGATTTATAAAGTAAAGTCACTATTTAGATTAACAAAAATAATATATTAATTCAAAATACCAAGTAAAGGAAAAGCACAAAAATAATTTTTGAGACAAAAATATTTCAACACACATAAAATCTAGACCCAATCTATCAATTATAAAAGTTAAAAATAGTTTAGAGTTATTTTTGTAAAGTAACCTCATATTCCAAGTTATATTTCGTTCTAAACCAAACATGAAATCAGTAATTTTTACTCAATATTCCTGTTAATATTTTGACTAACCAAACACATTTTTCGTAAGATTCCAAGTAAACTCAATTTTTATTGTATTTTCATTAATCGTGATTTTCGGATACCAAAAAATTTCTCTTGTACCAAACACACCTTAATATTTTTCAATGGCATACAATCAACTTGGAGGAGATACTTGGTAGAGAGAAAAAAAAATTGTGCACGTAAATAATGATTACAAAGAATATGAAAAAAATAAAATTTTTGAAAATGTGATAAAAAAAATTGTTTTGTAAATCAAAATATTAGACTAAGTTTATTGATTATATGTTTAGTTGATTATCAAATTTTTGTTGAGAGCGTGAGGTAATTTTATAAGCCTTGTGTAAAAGGACAACCCACATTTATGAAATTTTACAACCCATCTTCCAGTAAATATGCTACTGGGGTACCCAAAATATAATTAATAGTGTCGAAAGTTGAATCAATTCAATGGGACCTCATTTTCTCTTGTTTCCACCGCCAGCAAATGGCTAGGTTGGTGACCGCCGTCTGGATTCAATCTATCTCTGACAAGAACTATACTTTTTACTCTGTTGCTCTCAAATCCCTCATGCATCTCACCCAAGTGGAGCTTAATAGTCTCTCTGTCACCAAAGATGTCCGCAAGGCCTTTAGCTGGACTTGCCTCTGATGGTTTCCCTACATGGGCGATTCTTCTCATTGGCTCCGTTGAAGGCCTCATTGACTATGGGGTTCAGTGGCTCGTCGTTAGCCATAGGTAATTTTGTTGCTGAAAAATTATAAATTATTCTCATGAGATGGGATTTTCAAAATATCACCTATTTGATGGTATTTTAAGTTGATATTTTTCTTTATAAAAATAAATCCTGTGAATTCGATTTTCCGGGACAAATTTTACAATCTTTATACCAAATATAGTTAAATAGAGTTCCTCATTTCAATTTTCCGGGAATCTAAAAAAAAATATTATAACCAAACATCTTTGAAGGGATGTTTGGTAGAGGATAAAAAAAAATTTATCTAGGAATCACGATTTTTAAGAATATGATGAGAAGATGAATTTTTTGAGAATGTTACCAAAAAGTTGTGTTACCAAATATTATAGGCATGTAGCACTTTACTATAAGCAATACTCAGTTCCTGCTGCCACGATATCATTGGAATCCGTTCCCGAACTTCAAAAATGTAATTTCTTTTTTAGAATATTACCAAGCAATTAGTTCCCGATAAGGTGGTTTCCAAATGGCATATGTTTATAATGGAAAAAATGTTTATTCTTTTAAATGACATAATTTATATCATTTCACTCTCACAAAGAGGTGGGACTCATACCTTTATTTTGTTTGTCAACTCTCTCTCCTCTTTTATCTATCTCTTTCTCTCTCTTAAGATGATATAACTTTACATCCTTTAAAATGATACACATTTTTCCCGTTTATAATTTATATAAGAGACTTCTCGAGATCAAACCATAGAAAAATCATCACAAAAATGGGCTATTAAACCCAAACGAACATCTTGAGCAATGAAGTAAACAAACAGAGAAGCCCAACAAAATCATAACTTTATCTTACAAAATCTTATACCATTAATCTTTTTCTTAGCAACCTTTTGAGAAGCTGATCAAATTTTATTTTTATTTTTTGATAGAAATCAATCGGTGGCTGAAGTATTGTGCATGACAACCTTTCCGAAATCATTTTTTTTTAATTTATGTTCCCGGGAACAGAAATAAATAGAAAACTTGTTTGGAAAAATCAATTTATTTTTTTGTTCTCGGGATGAACCGGTTTAATTTTTGTGTTGGAGAACAGAAAAAAGAATCAAAATATTTTTGTTTTTTTGTTCCTGTACACAAAACGAGAAACACTTATCTCTCTCAATTACTCTTCACCACTACCATCATCACCACTAGGGTTGGCAAAACGGCCCAACCCGCATTCAACCCGTAAAAAAGCGGGTCGGGTTAGGGTTGGCCCGAAAAAATAAACGAGCCAGAAAACTCAACTCAGCCCGACCCGAGCCGGGTTAGGGTTGGCTTGATAATCAGCTCGCGGGTTGGCTCAGAATAAAGCTCACAGGTTGGCTCAAAAAAAGCTCGCGGGTTAGCTCTAAACGATGTCAGTGGGTTGGCTCGCGGGTTGGTTAGCTCGAAATATTGGCTCGCGGGTTGGCTAAAAATAATTGATTTTTGTGGAACTAGTATTATTTGTTCTCCAACACTGCTAAAATTATCAACACTGCCAAAAGGTTCCAACTTTGATCTCTTCAAAGGTACCCAGATTGGAAAAAGAAAAAAGATTGAAGTAACAAATCTTATAACGTCAACAACATAGAAGAAGAACAATGAATCCATTTTCATATATATATTTTGGGGAAAAATAAAAAAGAAAGATAAGAAATATAGAGAAAAAGGTATTGCACCTTGGAGTAGTGGATTGCGTTTGTCAAGAGAATAGGCCAAATAGACCCGAAGATGCAAGGTTAATGGTAACAAGGTGAACAAGCTATCCAAGGGGGCAGAAGAATCTTAGGGTTAAGGAAAGTGACGAGTGACGACGATGTGAGCGTATGACAATTTTGGAGTTTTCATATTATTTTTTTTATTTTTTTTAATACAGTCATTTTTTTTTTTGAATTAAAAAAAAATACCCAACCCGCGAGCTGGCCCGTTTGACCCGCGGGCTGGCTCGTTTGGGTCTGGGTTGTATTGGGTCAGGTTGGCAGCTCATTTAGGCCAACCCAACCCGACTCATTTAGCATGGGTTGCGAGCCAACCCGACGGGTTGGCTCATTTTTGCCATCTTTAATCACCACTACCACCACCATCCCGACACGACCACCGCTACTATCGTCGTACCATCACCATCTCCACGTCACCACCATCGTCATTACAACCACCACCATCATCGTCACCACCATTATGACTACCACCACCACCACCATCGTAACCACTGCCATCAGCACCACCACTACTACTGTCAGCGTCGCCGCCACCACCATGTCATCTCCATTACCATCGTCGCAGACACTGATGTCACCACCACCACTACCACCTATTATAACTACTAAGTTGCTTCCATTTATAAATTATTCAAATCCTTTATTTTGTCTCCCTATTTTAATACTTTTACAAAAGTCTTCTATAGGTAATGTCGTATTAGGAGTACAGTAAAAGAGTCATATATCACTATTTAAATCTACTTCAGTTAACGATATTAATGATCTCTGTACGTCTTTTCCCCATCTTTTATCAAAAAGAGTTACTAATACTTTGCATCATGTTCTACTTCTTACTAACCCTTTTACCCCAATAATGAATAATCCTGTATGTATATAATTTTTATGAGATTTCTTTAATTGTTCTTTAGCTTTTTTGCTCATACAATCTAGAATTACTACTTGATCTCCTACACATGATACTTGTTCTTTTGAATAGTTTCTAAAAAATCATGTGTTCATAGTAAATCTTCCTACTTCATATAATCTTTTAGGCTCCAATATTTTTAAAGCAGATTCTCTACATTGCTCTATATTCTTATCTATGTCTATTTCTTCTTCTAATTTTATTTTATCCTTATTTTTAATATTAAATATCGCAAGAGATGATCTAAAACTAGTACTTTTCCTAGGTTGATCTATAATGGTTCTACTAGTACCAGGAAAAGATGTAATATTCATTTTCATAGACAAAAAAATTATAAGATTGTTTTTTTGTTTTTTAGGTTTTGGTTGTATAGGTTTTGATTTTTTATCAAATTCTTCTACAAGATTATCTATATCTATTTCTTCATTTTTTAACTAAATTATTTTCTAAATTTGTTATTCTTTGATGTAAAGTAAGTAATACTTGTATTATTAAATTGTGTGTGAAGGAGATTTGTGGGAAAAAGAGTGAGAATCTCATCTTGGCTCTTTGGAGAGAAGTGATCCTCGTGTGAAGGTGCATCAATTGACTGGTGCATTGTTGGAAGATGTTGTCAACAGTGAACGAAGGTGAAGCTTGGAGGCATTCCTAGCTGGTGAAGTCTGGTCCATGGAGTTGCGCAGAGCTGAAGACACAGATCCATTGGTGTTTGCTCTCTGATTCGGTGATACCTTTCTTTTGTTCTTACTTCTGTTGATATTTCTTTCTTTTGTTTCGTGTGTACTTTCTAGTCTTGGAGGTTCTTTTCTCTGTTATTTTGAGTAGTGCTGCTTTTACATGTTTAGTGTATATTGTGTTAGCTGCTGGTGTATGCAAATTGCTGAACATATTTATACCTATTTATGTTCTGAATAAAAGTGCATGCTAGAGGGCGTTTGACCCTCGTAGTCTAACTTGGACACAGAAAACTCTCTCACGAAGAGTTTCTAAACCAAGTATAAATTTCTGGTGTTCTTTTCTTTATGTTTTCTGCTTCCGCAAGTCTGTTTTCTAGGATGATCCTTGGTAGCTCTATATCAAGAATTGTAACAGTTGTGTTTGTTCCTCTATTAGAAAATCAATAATGGAAGAAGTCGTGAAGCTAATCTTCTAAATGTATAGGAGAAAGAATTGCTCTGTAAAGATAGTCTATCTCACAATTGTTGCAACAATATTGTTGTACAGTGTGTCAATTATTGAAGATGCCGATCTGGAAGGTGTTTTATACATCTTCGCGAAGCACACCTTCCAAATAGAATATTCTTTTAACATTGTTATCACGATTCAATTATGGGTTATATTTCTCTCATTTCACATGAGAGAAGTTAAATTCTTACACACACAAATCGAAGTGGGTCCCATCTCTATTTTTTTTCTTTTCTCTTGTTTTGTGGGTCCCATCTATAATATTGTCTCTGCTACATGAGATAATTCTCTCATGCAGCATAAGAAAATGATTTCCCTTCAATTATTGTACAATATTGGGTTTTATTTTTATTTTTTTATACTAAGAGAACAAATACTCAATAAGATAAGATACCCTGCCTAAGTTGGCGCTCAAATAAAAAGGCTTGAGAATACCACATAAATTTGAGCATGGCATGCATGGATTGTAAAAAAAAATGCACAGTAAATGATTATAATAATAAGTTATTGAGGATGTTGTTATTTTTTTTTTCTTTTATTATCATACTAGAATAATCACAGTGATTATTTTGTTCTTTTGGGAGCACTGTGCTCTTACCGTAGGTTATAAGTTTGAACTAATTTGATTTAGTTTATTTTCGTATTCAAACTATATATTAGAATTGTTTGAAAAATAAATAAGTTTAATAATATTTATTTCAATTTATAAGCGAGTTTAATCACTATTAATATATTTGAAAAAATCACGATTGAGTTCTTGTAAACATGATTTTGGAACATAAATTATGAAAATAAAAAATTTAAGAAGCTTATGAATTTAAGAAGACCATTTCAAGTAAGTTCTTTAAAAAAATTTTAAGAAGCATATAAAATTATAATTAACAAGATAAATTAATGAATCATCAAGATTTCATCTAGATTTCACTTGTGACAGTTGTTAAAAAAAATTGTTTGAATACAGATAAACTATTGTGTGTTTATTTGTTTGTTGGACAATGTTGTGTGATTTATTATTTTTCATATTATAATATTTGAAATTGATAAAAAAATTTACTGGTATTTGAGTATGTTTATAATTTTTTAATATCAATTATAAATTTGCATATAATTACCGGTTCATGCGGTTCAACCAATAATCCACTAATTGAATATTAGGTAGTATAGTTCAAATTTTCAGAATCATTCCGAGAAAACGATTCACTTAGTTTTCTTTTGTATTCAATTCCTAAATTCTTGAATTTTAAGTAATCAAGCTTTCAAACTAAGAAAAGACTAAATGAATTGAAATTGTATTCAGATTTGTATTAACATAAGTAATAGAGCTATTTATTCAATTAAGAACAGCATTTATAAAATCCTGGAATTCTCAGTTCATAGATTTCCCTTAGCAATTCACATTCCTGCGTGCGTTTTACCACTGATAAAACACTTTTACCACATAATTTGAAGTACTAAAGCATGTTTACTGGAATTTCCCAATTTCAGTTTTAATCCCCAAAAGGATCCTTTCCCAAGGTCTTTTGAATCTTTATACAAAAAATGTCAAATTCCTCCTCTAATTATCCCTAACCTAAAGGTTCAATTAGCAAGAATGCATTCACTTCATTTCCCAATCATAACACATGCAAGAATGTTCAAGAATCATTCCCAAGATTTCTTGAAATTAAAAAAATTGCTAATCAAATGAGATGAAAAGATGCATAATAATATTCAATAAAAACTTAAAATCTCTCAATTGCATAAAGAAGAACTAAAGAAAAACTTCAATCTGGTCTCTCTTTTCTGGTTTCTACTACACAACTAATATATCTACTAACTAAAGAACTAAAAACATATCCTAAGTGCTAACTGTCCATCATACCTGCAGCAAGCCCAATTGGGGCTTCTTCTCATGATCCACACTCCCTAGTGAATGTTACTAAGCGGGCCACAAGAGTTTCATGCCAGCCCAAACACTTTAGTGATTTCATCATGGGTTAATATATGTGGGTTATTGGGCTGACTATTTTGTAATGACACGTTATTAGTTACATGTGTAATTGAGACACCAGAATATATACAGAAAAGCAAAAGAAGAGAAAACATAGAAAATTGTTGGACAATTCTTCTTCTCCTAATTTTCTCTCTCTTCTAACTACCTTCTTCTTTATTTCATCCTCTTCTTCCTTACAATTTGGTGCTTTCATTGCTGTATCTCCTCCTATGGCTGATAACACTAGGATGAGAGACCTACAAAATCAAGTCAATGAACTTAGGCAACAACTATTGAACGCAGAAAATCGTTTACAAGCAACGGAGACCATAACCACCCAGCAATTCACAGCGTGGGAAGTTGCTCATGACCGCCGATTCAATGCTATGGAAAACCAACAGAATGAGAGATTTGAGGATCTGAGAACAGACCTAGACATACAAATACAACAGCACCACAACCAGGGTGTGGGTAATCACCCTGGACGTCAACCTGGCATCCTTGGTCCAGGTCCTGGAGGACGCTCTACTCGGTTAGACCTTCCTCGATTTTCTTCCGGTGATCCTACTAAATGGCTTTTTGCGGTTGAAAGGTATTTCCTATATTACCAAACCCTTGAACCTGATAAGTTACTCTTGGCCTCCTTTCATCTGGAAGATCCAGCTGCTAGTTGGTTTCAAGGACTGTCCCGTGATGGCCTTATTCCAACTTGGAATGTTTTTGTGCTGGCTATCAATCAGAGATTTGGCCCTACTGAATTTGAAGATCCAGCTTCTCTCCTTGCTAAACTCCAACAAACATCCTCTGTGCAAGATTATCAGACAGCTTTTGAGCGTTTGTCTAGTCGCGTCCCCGGATTATCACCAGCTATCACCAAGAGTGTATTTCTTTCTGGTTTAAAACCCAGAATTCGATGCTCCATCCTTCCTCACAGACCGGTGGATGTCCATCAAGCCTTTGCACTCGCTCGAGTGTATGAAGACCAGATTAATCAGGAAAGAATTCCCAAACCATGGATCTCTCGTTCTCATTCCACTGTTCCACCTGCAGCTGTTTCCACACCACCTCTGAATCATAATGTTACTCCTATCCCTGCCATCCCAATCAAAAGATTATCACAAGAAGAGATTCGAATTAAAAGAGAGAAAAATATTTGTTTCAATTGTGACGAGAGGTATACCTTTGGTCATAAATGCAAGTCCAAACCAGCTCTCTTATATATGGAGGGCAATGACACTGAACTATTGGATGAGGAACCCACTGATTGTTCCCCACCTCCTATCGAGATTGTTGACTCCACCCTTTCAACACCAGAGATTAGCTTCCATGCTCTATTCGGACATCACAATTCGCGCTCATTTAGGCTGCAAGGCACAATTGCAGGTCATCCACTTCAAGTCCTCATTGATGGAGGCAGCACCCATAATTTTGTTACTCCAAGAATGGCTTCTTTTCTACATTTGACATTACAGTCCATTAACCCGTTCACTGTACAAGTTGGAAATGGTGACACATTACTTTGCTCTGCTAAGTGTTTCCATGTTCCCTTATTACTCCAGGCTGAACTTTTCTCATTGGAACTTTTTGTCCTAGACCTCAAAGGTGCTGACATTGTACTTGGGGTACAATGGTTAGCCACATTAGGACCAATTATCACAGATTACAAACAGCTTACCATGTCCTTCACACGTGGAAATTCCCAGGTTCTACTACAAGGTGCTATTACCTTGGATCCTGCTGCCATTTCCCCAGCTCAACTACATAGGTTGGTAGCCCTCAAATCGGTTTCTTCCTGTCACATGTGTTTCACAACTGTAGCTGCCACCAATCATTCACAGCTGTCTGTTAGTACTCTTTAGCATTCAGATACACACTTCCCTGATCCATCCATTCAGACACTACTCCAAGACTTTGCTGATGTCTTCGAGTCACCTCCATCACTGCCACCTAACCGACCTTACAACCATAAGATTGTACTCCAACCAAACACTAAGCCTATCCAAGTTCGGCCATATCGGTACCCTCATTTCCAAAAGAATGAAATTGAGAGGCTAGTCAAGGAAATGTTAGCTGGAGGATTGATAAGAGCCAGCCAATCCTCATTTAGCTCACCGGTTCTGTTGGTTAAAAAAAGGATGGAACATGGCGTTTTTGTGTAGACTATAGAGCCTTAAATGTTGTGACTGTGAAGGACAAATTTCCCATACCAACAATTGATGAGCTTTTCGATGAGTTACATGGAGCCACCATTTTCTCAAAGTTAGACTTACGTTCGGGGTATCATCAGATTTTGATGGATCCTCCCGACATCCACAAGACAGCATTTAGGACTCACCAAGGTCATTATGAGTTTGTCGTAATGCCCTTCGGGTTTTCCAATGCCCCTTCAACTTTTCAGGCTACTATGAACGAGGTTTTTTCTGAATTTCTTCGCCGTTTTGTAGTCATTTTCTTTGACGATATTTTGGTGTATAGTTCTTCCGTACAGGATCATGCTCATCACTTATGCCAAGTTCTGCAAATTCTGCGAAGCAACTCCCTTTATGCCAAAATGTCCAAGTGCTCTTTTGCATTGCCCTCCATCCATTTCCTTGGACACATTATTTCGGGTGTTGGAGTTGCCCCTGATCCACAGAAGGTGCAAGCCATTGTGGACTGGCCTTTGCCTTCTTCACAAACACACATCAGGGCCTTTCTGGGCCTCTCCGGCTACTATAGACGCTTCATCAAAAATTATGCCTTAGTAGCAGCCCCCTTATCTGATTTATTGAGCAAGTCAGGTTTTCATTGGTCCCCAGAGGCATCTGAGGCGTCTCAGAAATTGAAGACTTTAATTACAGTGGCTCCTATTTTGGCCCTTCCAAATTTCTCACTCCCTTTCATTGTTGAAACGGACGCATCTGGCAGTGGTATAGGTGCTGTTTTACTCCAGAACAACCACCCTATCGGTTTTTTTAGCAAGAAACTGTCTGCCACCATGAAGAACAAGTCCACTTATGTGAGGGAAATGTTTGCTATTTCAGCCGCTGTGGCAAAATGGAGACAATACTTACTGGGTTCGGAATTCATTATTCGAACTGATCACCGCAGTTTACATCATCTCATGTCGCAAGTAGTACAAACTCCCGAAAAACAGCTCTTTCTCGCCAAATTGCTAGGCTTCAACTTCACCATTCAGTATAAGTCAGGCAAAGCCAACATTGTGGCTGATGCACTTTCCAGGCAACCTGAATGTGACCATGTTTCACCAGCACCCCACTTCACTGTGCTCTCCGGTCCCACTTCCAATTACTCATCCATTTTACATTCTGATCTGCTGAAGGATCCATATACTGCACACATATGGCAGGACATTCACACCAACCCGAATTCATGGCCTGACTGGCGTGTTCAAGGCTCCTTGCTCCTCTACCATAACCGTATTTTTGTGCCATCCGGGTCAAGCTTAACTCGTCAGCTGCTACAGGACATGCACCCCTCCGTCCAAGGTGGCCATTCTGGGGTGCATACCACTCTTCAACGCATTTCACGTTCTTTCACCTGGAAAGGAATCAAGAAAGATGTTAAGGATTTTGTGAAAAATTGCTCTGTATGCCAAAAGATTAAACCTCAGAACCACGCACCTTATGGCTTGCTTCAGCCTATTACACCACCTGACTCTCTTTGGACGAATTTAGCTATGGACTTCATCACCCACCTTCCACAGTCCAACGGTTTTACAGCCATTTTCGTTGTAGTTGATCGATTTTCTAAAGGTGGTCACTTCACAGCATTACCCACTAATTACACAGCTGCTCATGTCGCAAAGGTCTTTTGGGATTCAGTTGGTAAACTCCATGGTTTTCCCCGCACTATCATCTCTGACCGTGACCCCCTCTTTTTGAGTAATTTTTGGCAGACCCTGTTCCAATTACAGGGCACATCCTTGCGATATAGCACCGCATACCACCCCCAATCCGATGGACAAACGGAAAGGGTCAACAGATGTTTACAACAATACCTCAGAGCCTTTACCCATAACCATCCCAAAATATGGTCCAAATACCTCAGCTATGCTGAATTCCACTTCAACACCTCCTTCAACCGATTCACGGGTATGACTCCTTTTGAGATTACCTTTGGCCGAAAACCACCTAACATCCTTGCCTACACCATGGGGTCCTCTTCATTAGATGCCATTGATTCTGACCTCTCCACTAGATCACTGATTTTAACGACCTTGAAAGAAAATTTGTTCAAATCTCAAACCACAATGAAAGCGTATGCTGACCGCAAGCGAAAAGAGAAAACCTTTACCGTAGGTGATTGGGTCTTGCTGCGCCTACAACCCCACAGGCAACTGTCCTTAGCTCGTCGTTCTTCACAGAAGCTGGCTCAACGTTACTATGGGCCTTACCAAGTGCAAGAAAAGATCGGCCAAGTCTCTTATCGTCTACTGTTGCCAGATGATGCGAAGATACACAATATTTTTCATGTCTCTCTCCTTCGTCCTTTTCATGCCGATCATAAAACACCACAGCAACCGCTACCTCTTCCCAGCTCCGATGGACCACTGCTTCACCACCCACAAGCTCTGGTCGGAAATCGTTCCATATGGCGTCAAGGACGAGAGGTCCCTCAAGTGTTAGTTCAATGGGCAGGCTTGCCCCTCGACGATTGTACGTGGGAGGATGAGTTTACCGTGGCGTCGACGCTCGAGCCAGGACAGTATTCTCGGCGGAAGGAAACCCCCCAAAGGCGTGATCTTTTTCACAGATTACACACCCCTGCCCTTTCCTCTCCGGAGACGTCGTCCTCGCCAAACTCGTTGTTGAACGACTTGGACACTTCCCTCAAATCGACTGAGACAGCCCACCTACCAGAACTGAACACTCCACTTAATCCCCAACACGTGGATATATCCACGACACCTGTTCCCTTGTCTGATACCACCTGTTCCCCTGTGCATGAAACCATCCCTGTGGCTTTCCCTCCATCTGACAGCCCAATGCACATCGTGGACGATGCTGCCTCTCATGGACGGACGATTGTAGCAAGCCCAATTGGGGCTTCTTCTCATGATCCACACTCCCTAGTGAATGTTACTAAGCGGGCCACAAGAGTTTCATGCCAGCCCAAACACTTTAGTGATTTCATCATGGGTTAATATATGTGGGTTATTGGGCTGACTATTTTGTAATGACACGTTATTAGTTACATGTGTAATTAAGACACCAGAATATATACAGAAAAGCAAAAGAAGAGAAAACATAGAAAATTGTTGGACAATTCTTCTTCTCCTAATTTTCTCTCTCTTCTAACTACCTTCTTCTTGATTTCATCCTCTTCTTCCTTACAATACCTTAGTACAATGGTCTAAATTTGTCTCTTGCTTGCTATCTTTTTAACATTTGCAGTAAAAATAGTAAAAGAAATCAGTAATTTATCAATTGTTTCTTTTTCTTTCTTTTTACCTTACTGGACAGTATTGATGCTCAATTGACCCATTATCCTGCACTTATAACCATTCTTTAGCCCAAATGTTATAAAGATAAGTCCATTAAAATAAACATAATTCATTGCTAACAAATGAATTTGCATATAATTATCGGGTCATGCGGTTCAACCAGTGACCCACTAGTTGAACTAGTGACCCAATACCTCGACTGGGTCAATGATCGAGTCGAGTTTAATAACATTGGTCCAAACCATGGATAGCCTAAGTTACATGAGTTCGGGTTAATCTAGAAACTTAAGTCTTGTATCAAATTTTAACTGTTAATTTTCATGCATTAAATGATTATAATTTATTGGGTCATATATATTTATTATTTATTAATTTTTAATAAATTATAATCATTGAATGTATGGAAATCAACAATTAAGATTTGATTTAGATTTTATTATTTTTGTACTAATTTTAGTTGATCTACTCCTTTTTCAATACTTAATAATAAAATTTCAAATTGATAAAAGTATTGTTTTGGTCAGCCTCTTGCCAATACATTGGGCCAAGTGGCAAAGGCTCAATAAAATGACCTTTCAGATAACATCTCATGATGAACAATAGAATCTTGGTAAAGAGAATTTTTCTCTCCCTACACTGCTCGCCATTGTACACAAATGGAAAGGAAATGCCACATTGCGATCATGAAGGCAATGCTAACGGTTTTTTACTCACATTTTTTCCTATTTCTTTCATCATTAAGGAATATCAATTCTCTTATATAAACCCTACATTTCCAATAAAGAAGACTCTTGATTTTCGCATTTTTATAATCTGTTACTCTGTTTAATTCTAGAGCCACCTTAGCCAATATACTGCCCTTTCTCGTTGTAGCTCCGTGGTGATTCCTTTAGTGCTTTAGTCTATATAATTACTGCTTTGAGCACCTCCATATTGACAAGTTACACTCTTGAGGGATACAAATTGGTTCTAAATCCACAACAGTTCAAGTATATATTAACTAATAAATTTTACATATTTAATAAAGATAGTTTTTTTATTATTCAATTTGTAACTTTTTATTATTTAAATGTTTTTCTTTGAAAATAATACTGAAGTAAATCTCGACTCTTTTTTCGAGTAATTAAATATGGACTTTTGAATTTGTTCAATATGAGTTTTATTGACAAATAATAATGATTTATCCTCCGAAAAAGATAATCATGATTTAGTCTAATATAATAAAAAGACAGAAACACAAAAACAGGACGTATCAAATGATAGCACAGAAGATGAGAAGAGCCAATATTGACCATTTTAATTGCATTGTTCTGATATATTTATTTTTCATTTTGTATCTTGCATAAAATATATTTATAACAAGGCTTTAATGTTTCTACAGTGAATGTAGATAAGTTATTTACATTTGCTCTCAAAACATCATCGTTTTGGGTTAAAAAATAAAAAAATAATAAAGAAAGAAACTATTACAACGCTAAAATAAATCATAATTACAAAAATATCTTGATTCCCACATCAAAACGACGTCATTTTAGTCTCAATATAGATAAATTATATACTTTAACCGTAAAAAAAGCGATCCCTTGCAACAAAAAGTGTTAACGTGTTATTTGCTTATATTTCAAATACATTAAAATATAAATGTTTCGTAAAGTGAAATAAATATATTTAAATATCTAAAAATTAGTTCGACATGCTGTAAATATATCCGGCAGATTGATGGGTTTGAACGCTGATGTGTGCTCCGCAATTAGTTCGAGTTTAGCGGAGAATCAAACATGCAATTTTTTTTTATATGAATGAGAATTAAATACATAAACTAATATAAATTACCTAAATCTCTTACCACTAAATCAATACTAATGACTTAATCAAACATGCAATTAACTCATATGAAACGGCAGAATTTGGTACAAAATGGGTTGAGGCGGGTGTGGTGTGACATTGACATGGGTGAGGAATTTGGTGGGCTTTTTTTTCTAACTTTTTGTGGTGCTTTCTCTTTGTTACTTGGGCTTTTTCTAATGCCGTGTTAAATTATCACCTTCTTATAATGGTCATTTTTCAAGTCAAGATCTATAATGGGCATTTTTCAAGTCAAGATTTCTTACTGAAACTTTCAATTCCAATTAGGCAACGGTGTTTTTAAAGGGCTTCATTTGCTGATAAATTGCAGAATGGGGTAGTTCTGGCTCATAATTTTTATTTTATTTTTTTCCCCTTTGATGTTTGTGTTTTCTTTTCACGTTAAAAAGGATAAATTTTTCTTCTAATTCTATGTAATTATCTTTTCTTATTCTTAAGGAATTTCTTTTTTATATCTTTTTATAAAATTCTGAATTACTTCCTGCAAGCTTAATAACAATTGTCCCTTAAAAATGTCATTGTTTTTTTATTTTTTAAGATACTAGTATATTACCGGTGCAATGCACGGGGAAAAGATAAAAAAAATCGTCGTTCGCCGTGGTTGGTTAATCGCACTGTAAACCTTATACTTACAAAAAACTGTGTTGCTATTTTGTTCTATATTTCAAGTGAAAAAAATTATAGCATTGACAGAGAACTTTGCAAATATCAACACCAAACAAAAATCTGCTATTTAGAGAGATAATTAATTTTGCATACAACTACATCATAATACACCACAATACGTTATAATACACCATGTTAACATGAGGAAGGGATATAAAAAAAATGCATACAAATCATTGTTAACTATAACATTCATCAACAAAATCAACATAACAATAACACTAAGCAAATATGGAGTTAAAAGATCAGCTTTTAACTATAATATGAAAACACTATTTATTCAGTGTCATTTCGCACCAATTATTGGAGGGATGAGTTCAACACTTACTAAATATGTCATTTCCTGTGTGATTTTCGTTACTTGTGCCTACGATACAGAAGGCAAAAACTCATTAAATAAGTAACACTAATATGTTAACACCCAAAAGTAATAGTATCAGCAAAAAAGAAGATTGGATTAAATGATTTTAAGGACCAAAAAAAATGTTGTCTAAACGGGATTTGAATGCAACTTAACCAAATAAGCATGTATGAGTCATATTTTTTGCTTGCATTGCAACAAATGCATATAAACAGAATCAAATCAACTACACTAATCCTTCAGATAAACTTTCATTTATTGCAATCACATTTAAAAAATAATAATAATTAATTATTTTTTGCAAGGATTTGTGTCGTTAGTATTTGGAATTTTACAAATTTGTATTTACAAAAATTAAAATCAGATTTAGGAATTCAATTATAAAAGAAGAACGATGAAATTTTAATTATAAAAATGTGTTGGTAGGCCGGCCCTCCGAGCTGAGCCCAGTTTTCCACCTCTAACTATTAGCACGTAAAATTTTTTTATATTTATTCACAAAAAAATGGTTTTTATAGTTGCGTCTAGGTTTTAATATTTTATCTCAGAGATGAACTTTCATTTACTACAATCAGATTTATAAAATAATAATAAATAATTATTTTTTTTGCAAGGATTAGTGTCGTTAGTCTTTGGAATTTCACAAATTTGTATTTACAAAAATTAAAATCAGATTTAGTAATTTACTTATAAAAAAAGAAGGATAAAATTTCAATTGAATTATAAAAATATATTGGTGAGCCGGCCCTCCGGGCCGAGCCCAGTTTTCCACCTCTAACTGTCAGCATTTTATAGAAATAATTATTTTTTGCAAGTATTTATGTTAATTACACTCTTGCATTAAAAAAATGAAAGTTTAATTTCTTTCTTATGTACTAAATTACAATTTTCATTTTTGTAGTTCTTAAATTTTAATAATTTTTTTTTACAGAATGACAAACCTCATTTTTTATTTAAAATTTAAATTTAAATTTTTTTATATTAATTATACATATTTTTTATATAATTTTTTATATTATAATTTATGATTTTTATATATATATTTTAATTGGTTATACATGTATATTTAAAGCGTTTATGTTAAATATTTGTTTAAAAAAATACATGTATATTTTTTAATTGGTTATACATGTATATTTAAAATTTTTATCTTAAAATTTTAATTTATTTTTTGTCAAGTATAAATTATGTCATTTCTTATTTTTTCATTTAAATTTGAAATAATTTTTATCGACTATAAATGTATTTTTATAATTTTAAACATTTTATTGTTTAATCTATAATTTTATATTAAATTCAAATTCATTATATATATCTTTTCCCACTGCAAAATATTAAATGTTGAACTCTTTTCTCACATATCAAGTTCAAAATTTAAATTTAAAAAGGTTAAATTTTAAATATTTTTTCATCCAATAGATATAATAATTAATATTATTAATAGGCTTAACAATTTTTCATACAGAAAGTAGTGAGAAACATGCATATATCAAGTTTAAAATTCAAATTTTAAAAAAATAGTGGGATATTAATTAGGGGTGGCAATTTGGGTTGACCCGCCCCGACCCGCCCCGCCAAAAACGGAGCGGGGCGGGTTGACCCACCAAAAAATATGGGTTGTAAAAATGAACCCACCCCGTTTTATGGTGGGTTGGCGGGTCAACCCACCAACCCGTCAATTAAAAAAAATTTAATTAAAATTCAAAAATAAATTATATTTTATGAATTTTTCTAATATTATTTTATTTTATTTCACACTTCTCTATATTTTTTTAAGTCTCAATCTTAAATGTATACTAATATTTGTCAAACATTCTTTAGGAATTTATAAATAGATAACATTTGTCATAAATAAAATTGTTATTCTTTATTTTTTCTAGAAAGTACTAAGATAAAAAAAAATTGAATATCACAAAAATTTAAGTACTAATGAAATACTACCTAATTGTAAAAAAATAAAAAAAATAATAATAAAATTTACAACCAGGCGGGTTGAACCGGTTTTGACCCACTTCTAGGCGGGGCGGGTTGAGGTGGGTTGGTGGGTTGAAAATCTCAACCCAACCCGCCCCGTTTTGGCGGGTTGGCAGGTTGACCCGCCGGGCTCAACCCATATTGCCACCCCTAATATTAATACAGATATCTGCCAACAATGAATGCTGAACTTATTTCCCACCTAATGAAGTTTAAATTTCGAATTGTGCAAATTTACTAAAGGAGGAAGGATTTTAAATGGTTTATAGTGTAAACACAAACTTGAAATTGATGGAGAAAGTGACACGTCAGGAAACTTCCAAAGAATGACATTTCTTTTTAATATATAGATTAATGAGAATAAATAATTATCTTTTTGCAAGGGTTTGTGTCCTTAATATTTGAGATTTTACAAATTTATATTTACAACAATTGAAATCAGATTTAAGAATTTAATTATAAAATAAGAATGGTGGAATTTTAATTTAATTATAAATCAAATTTGTGTTATGAGTATTTATTTTTAATTTATGTTTAAGAATAATTTATATTAGAAACTTTAAGAAATAAGTTTAAAAATAGATATATCGAAACACACATGCAAGCAAAAAATGAAGTTAAAAATAATAAGTTATGCCTAATTTATATTTTAAAGTCACATGTAACTTTTTTTAAAAGAACCATTTTAAAACATAATAAATTTTATTTTTCTTTTACCAAAAAAAAAATTACTTTTCCTTATTTTTCAATTATTTTAACCAATTGATTTAGACATTCATAAAAAATATTATAAATTACTTACTTGGTGATCTTGCAATCTTAAATTATTTACGTTCACACTTGGCCAAAGTGTGATATTGCAATCTTAAATACATAAGCATATACTTAGTGAACTCAAAGACACGATATGATGGCTTTAAGGATGTAATATTAATATTCATTACATCCAAATCTTTATAAATATCTTAAATCTTAATTTGGTTAAAATAATTTTGAGTGATGAACCGAGAAGTAATGAACCAATACTCTAAATAAATTGAAGTATTTTATTTTCCTTTTCCAAATACCATAAGGTTGGGATTCCACTTTACCGAACTTAACACAAAATATTGTTGTTGAGAGATAGAAAAACCAAGTCTATGCCTTGAAAGTGTTAATCAATCTTTATATGTTTTCCCACATAATCATCATAATCAACTTAATCTAATTTGAAATACGTTGAAAAATTGGCATATGCTACGAAGTTATCTTTCTTTTGAAATTAGTTAGAGGATAATATCCTTTAAGTAAATACGCTTCAATCTCAAAAAAAGTTGAATGGGGATACCTCATGGCAATGTATATAAAAAAAAAAATACGGTTCAATCTCAAACTTAACTCCTCCCTGCAGCATGAGTTTAGCTCCACCCTTCATTAGCAACATTAAAAGAAGACACACAATTTACAATCTCAATCCAGTTAAAAAAATGACAAATGTCAGGAAACGTAATTGATTATTACCTTCATCGTGGAACCTCCATTTGCAGGTAGCATCTAAGCAACACGACTTCAACTTTTCTCTTGTCTTGAAAGAATATTGAAGACACAATATTCATTAGTTCATATATGTAAATACGTCAATCTGAATAATAACTTTTAGTAAGCCGCAAAAATCTGTTAGAAAAAAAATGCATAATGTAAAACAAAAAGATATGACTTTAAAGAATAATAACTTAGGGACGTGAAAATGATTTTTCACACCTTTTAGTAGGAATATTTGGGTAGCCTCTTCCTTGTAAGAAGATAGAATTCAAAATCATTACGTCGACTTTGCTCTACAACTGACCTGCAAAAAAAAAAACGAAAAATATTACATGTTCATCTAATAGAAGAACAACTTGAGAAGATGAAGAAGATAAACAGACAGAGAAGAGAAAAATATGTGCACAGAAGCTGATTACCAAATTACCAAATAAAAAGACCGAGCAACACATTCTATTTATACACAAAATAATTTTGTTATTTTACAATATTTTTTTAATGTTTTTGTTTTTTTATGCAGCATTAATAGGGCTAACAATTACCCATGCAAAAAGTAGTGAGATATACACCAAAAGAAAAGTAGAGGTCTTTTTTAATCATAACAACAAAAGAAAAGTAGTGGGACATTAAATGAGTTGTCTGTCACAAATTTTTTTCCAAAAGTTTTCCCACCATGACAAAGTTAAAAATTCCAAATTCCAAATTTAAATTTAAACATAAAATCAAAATTTAAAAGAGTTGAGTTATTATTAATTTAGATATTCAATGTAGAAAGCAGTGGGATATTAAATGAGTTGTCTGCCACAAAAAATTATTCACATAATTTTCCATTTAATTTATTTCCAAATTTCGAATTTATTTTACAATATAAATAATTTTGTTATTTTACAATATATTTTTAATGTTTTTGTTTTTTTATGCAACATTAATAGGGCTAACAATTACCCATGCAAAAAATAGTGGGATATACAACAAAAGAAAAGTATAGGTCTTTTTTACTCATAATATACAACAACAAAAGTAGTGGACATTAAATGAGGTGTCTGTCCCAAAAATTTTTCCAAAAGTTTTCCTACCATTACAAAGTTAAAAATTCAAATTCAAAATTTAAATTTAAACATAAATTCAAAATTTAGAAGGGTTGAGTTATTATTAATTTGGAAATTTCAATGTAGAAAGCAGGACATCGAATGAGTTATCTGCCACAAAAAATTGTTCACATAATTTTTCATTTAATTTATTTTCAAATTTTGAATTCATTTTAAAATATAAATAATTTTGTTATTTTACAATATTTTTTAATGTTTTTGTTTTTTTATGCAACATTAATAGGGCTAACAATTACCCATAAAAAATAGTGGGATATACGACAAAAGAAAAGTAGAGGTCTTTTTTACTCATAATATACAACAAAAGAAAAGTAGTGAGACATTAAATAAACTGTGTGCCACAAAAATATTTCCAAAAATTTTCCCACTATTACAAATTTAAAAATTCATATTCAAAATTCAAATTTAAACATAAATTCAAAATTTAAAAGAGTTGAGTTATTATTAATTTAGAAATTCCAATATAAAAAGTAGTGGAAAATTAAATGAGTTGTCTGCCACAAAAAATTGTTCACATAATTTTTCATTTAATTTATTTCCAAATTTCAAATTTATTTTACAATATAAATATTTTTTTATTTTACAATATTTTTTTAATGTTTTTGTTTTTTTTATGCAACATTAATATGGCTAACAATTACCTATGCAAAAAATAGTGGGATATATAACAAAAGAAAATTAGAGTTCTTTTTTACTCATAATATACAACAAAAGAAAATTAGAGTTCTTTTTTACTCATAATATACAACAAAAGAAAAGTAGTGGGACATTAAATGAGCTGTCTGCCACAAAAAAAATTTCAAAAGTTTTCCCACCATTAAAAAGTTAAAAATTCAAACATAAATTCGAAATTTAAACATAAATTCAAAATTTAAACAAATTCAAAATTTAAAAGAGTTGAGTTATTATTGATTTAGAAATTCCAATATAAAAAGCGGTGGAAAATTAAATGAGTTGTTTGCCACAAAAAATTGTTCACATAATTTTCCATTTAATTTATTTCTAAATTTGGAATTTATTTTACAATATAAATAATTTTTTTATTTTACAATATTTTTTTAATGTTTTTGTTTTTGTTATGCAACATTAATAGGGCTAACAATTACCCATGCAAAAAATAGTGAGATATATAACAAAAAAAAAGTAGAGGTCTTTTTTACTCATAATATACAACAAAAGAAAAGTAGTGAGATATTAAATGAGCTGTCTGCCACAAAAAATTTTGCAAAATTTTTTCTACCATTACAAAGTTAAAAATTTAAATTCAAAATTCAAATTTAAACATAAATTCGAAATTTAGAAAAGTTGAGTTATTATTAATTTGAAAATTTCAATGCAGAAAGCAGTGAGACATTGAATGAGTTGTTTGGCACCACAAAATGGTTAACTTAATTTTCCATTGATTTTTATTTCGATTTTTAAATTAAATTGATTATTTAATTTACACATTTTACTGAAGAAGGAAAGTTTTCAAATGACATGTACTGTGAACACAAATTTGAGACTTAAGGAGGGAGTGACACATCATCAGACTTTCCAACAAATGAGTTTCCTTTATATATATATATATAGATGTCATCAACGATATTGAGGATCTCTCCTCGAGATTTCTTTTTACCCTAAAAACACTCAGAAAGAAAAATCAGAAAATACGGTGGGGGCTAAACACTATTAAAAAATAATAATCATTATTTTATTAAAGGGTTTATTATTTTTCATACGGTAGAAAATAAATTTAACATAAAAGTGTGTAGGACCCATATTTTATCTTTCTCTCTCCTCTTCTTACATGGGTTCATATGGGCCACACACACTTTTTATATGTGTGTAACAAATAAAATTTATTTCTTAACATGAAAAACATTAACCTCTAAATTAAAAAAAATATCACTATTAAAAAAGTGGGAAAAAATGAATGACATTCCTGTAATTTCTAATTATGGGGTTGGTTATATTGCCTAACACTTTAATTTTTCTATCTTTAAATCTTTTCCTGTTTTTTTTTTCACAGTTAGATTATTAAATTCGAATCAATGATCTCAAACACATTAAATTCAATATACATACACTTTGGGTTTCATACCTTTAATTTATTTCACTTGGTTCAATATTGATAGATTGAATTTAAATCAACACTTCAAACACCACAAAGAGGTTTGCTGATAATACTTGTAGGACTTTATCGGTGAGCTATTTGTAATCCCTTTCAGAAATTCTTAATGAGATTGGAGGGTTTGCCCTATCTCTGGTGGGATACTGGAGTCTAACCCCATCTAAACTTTCATGTACTAAAAATAATAATAGTAATTACAACGACAGTTCACACCTCTATCTCTCTATTCCTCTCTTAGGTGATACCTCTTGCTTACCGCTCTCTCATTCTCACCATCTCTTTCATTTCTCAACAAATTAAGGTATTAATTTCAATGTAATCTTAAGATTTAAGTGGTTTAATCATATCACAAAATTGAAATGGCCGATATTTTCCTGGAAAAGGAAATCGTAGATGGAATATATATCTCTTTCTCTCTCTATGTGTGTGTCTCCATCTCTGTGTGTGTGTGTGTGTTGGGAGAAGGGGGTTGAACCCGAATCCCTGGTTGGGCCTACATTTAAGCCATGTACCCTATTCAGGTCTCTTGCTTATATTGAGTTGTTATCCAGCCTAGGCCTAATGTTCTAGCTAAGACCAAACTCAAGAACCCGGATCGTGGGGTCAACCCCATGGTCACCATTACCCAGTGCAACAGCCTGCAATTGCCATGATCACCTCCAAGATAACTACCTTCAATCCACGATTCTCCCTTCATAACCATCCATAATAGCTACTATAAATACATAAATAGTATCAAATGGACCACCTCAGATGAAAAATTACACAACAGGATTCACACTAGACCCTTATCCATATTCTTCCTTACACTTGAAGTGATACCTTACCTATCCCAGACCATATCTAACCTCATATAATCCAAACACTTATCTAATTACCCTAGCCGGTGTTCACTCAGAACATCTGGCGTCGTCTGTGGGTACATAAATTTCTAATCCCACCTTTAACCATGGCTAGTAACGGCAGTCATTGACACATACTTGACAATGGACCACTTCCTGCTGATGACGAAGGGAATTCTTTTTGATCTGATTCTAGGAGTGGACCCCTCAATACCATTGGACGCGCATTGCTCCAATTGGTAGAAGATCAAAGAGCATTTTTCAGAGAAAGGCACCATGATCGAAGGAGAAGAGGAAGGCCTCGTTCTAAGGAGAGTCCACGACGTGCAAACACACTCCAGCGGGGTAACCGAGCTAGAGCCTCGAGATCCCCTGCTCCAAGTTACATCCCATTTTCTCCACCTCGGGGGCAAGACGATACCCGCCGTGAAGACAACCAACAAAATCGCTAGCATCATTCGCAGGAATCTAGAAGTCTGCCAGAAAGATAAATTACCAGGAGTAGAGGTCATGACGCTAGCAGGGGGAACCAGGAGCGAGTACATGCAGAATATACTCATGAGTCAAAGCGGACAATATACCATCATACCCGCCAGACGGAGAACTAATATTATGAGTACGGGCATCATCATGCCCGCCATCTGGAGAATCACTATTAGATCAGAATCTTAAGAGGAGAGAGGAATAATAAAATTTAGTTGAGATTCTGAGCTAACAATATTGAAAATGATAGGGAAGGTAGGCATAAAAAAAATATAGATAAAATAATATATCCCTTAAAATAATAGGTAATGTAATCGGCCCCACTAACTAGATCTTTACTCACCTTAACTACATGAGTAAAACCCAGGCGGAGAAGGTGACTTTCTTTATTGTTTATTGGTGAGGAATCACATCCTCTGTCCTTCTAAAAATTGAACTTCATGCCTAATAAAAGTAGAATTATACCTGTAATTTTTTTTTAATATAAAACTTTCAATGTTTAAAACAATAGTTTGCTAACGGAAGCAATGGATAGTGATGTTACCATTTACGTTTGAGCTCAATCCTAATCCTACAGTAGGCTGCTCCTAACAATAGTGACCTTCGAACGTACAACTCGTGAAAGTGGCTGCTCTCTGCCTGTCTGTGATCGGGGATGACAAAAGAATGAGGGAAAATTATTTTTGTTTTTGTTGCATAATTTTTTTTGGTCATATTCATATAAAAATGAGTGAATTTTTATTAATTTTTTTAAATTTCTCATTATAATGGGATTCAGTCTTTTTTTTATGAGTGTGACTGAAAAAAGTTACAATAAAAGTAAAAATACTAAACCCAAAGAATAATATACTTAGTTTGAGGTAAGGATATTCTTAAAAATTAAGAGAAAATACACAAAATTATTAATTTCTTTTTGCTTCATTCTATTGGGAAAGTATTACATATAGCAATCACATTTTAGAATATTCTTTCTAAGGATATCATAAGAAACAACAACTCTCTAAGGATATTCTTTCATAGGAGAATTCATATTTCTGTTGGGCTGGGTAATGCTACTCCAATCAAAATATCCGGGAAAGAGAAAAGGGAAGCTTCCAAGTTCCAACTAGTGTTAGTGCCTATTGCACCGGCAGACAGGTATTCCTCACCATGTGTTTTTAATTGTTTTTAATTGTTATTACTATATCACTTTCATGGTCCTTTCTTAGGCTACATTTGTGCTTTAACATTGTTATAGTAGTAACAGTACTGCTTTTGGAAGCGGCCCCCCCTTCTCACATGGTCTTTTTGGGTGTTATTAACAGCTTGAATCATCATGATTAAGAAAAGCCTTTTCCAACATTGTATAAGTGTTGCATTCATAGCTCGTAGCTATGGATTATGGCATCCATTATCCATATATTATGCACTTGTTTATTATTTCTAGTATAGGAGGTGGGGTTCCTATGATTGAGCATCAATCCTGTGAGAGCTGAGCGTACAAAATGGGAAGCAAAGTCCTTTTGGGAATGATCTTAAACCTTTTTGGTTGGGTGGTTCATGCAATGTTCTATAATGTGATGCTATATGTGAATTTCTAATGACCAACATTGCCTCCCTATTGTGTATACATGTAGAAATAGGTAGTGGTAGCTACACTTACAAAACTATTAACAAATCCAAGTGAGTGGATAAAGTCTTACATTGGTTAAGAATGGGCTGAATGAGCACCGTATAAGTAAAAGAACATATGCATCTAATATCTTAAGGTTTTGGATTTGATTGTGGTGTCTAAATCAACTTAATGTCGTTGCTCACTCAGCCTATGAATGATAGTCTCTCCCCGCCATGAGCTCCCATTGCCGGCCCAATAAGTGGTATCAGAGCCAATGGTGGATTGACATATGATTATTCGAGTATTTGAAGATATAGAAAACCAAGGTCTTGATGAGTGTAATCAAGCCTTGATGGAAGAGTCAATATCTCGATGAAAAGTCAAGCATTGATGAACCTTATAAACACTCGAAGAAGCTTCTCCTTGAGAGGAAAATAATGTGGGCCTATGACTCACACTTGAGGGAATAGACTAAGTGAACATCGTATAGCGAAACTTGTCCTTGTCATACGCTAACTTTTTAGGGATGAATTCTTTTACCTACCTTTTTTACATGCTTACGGTTTGCCTACCAATCTCCAACATCGTTGGATCAGAATCTCAAGAAGAAAGAGAGAAATAATAAATGTTAGTTAAGATTATGATTTAACGATATTGAAGAGTGGTAGGAATGAAAAAAATGTATGCAGAATAATCTATCCCAACTTTTTAATAGGAAATCAAGAATTTTCCATTTTAATAAAAAATAAAACTACATTTGAGAGTAGGGGTGTAAATGGGCCAGGCTGGCCCAGCCCAGCCTACGGCCCGGCCTACATTAAGCCCAACCCAGGCTCGGCCTTTCAGAAAAGTAGAGTAGGCTTAGGCTTATAAAATTTTTTTTTTAATAAATAGGCCATAGGCCAATTTTGTCAAGCCCGGCCTACAGCCTTGTAGGCTGGCCTATTTAATTTATGAAAATAAAATAATAAAATAATATTTATTTTATGTGGCAAAGACACAAAGTACTAAATACCAATATCTCTTACTTTTTGTGCTATTTTATTTTATGAAAGAAAAACTTGTCTAATGTCTCCAAATTTTACATGCTGTTGCAACTTAATACCATGGAGCAATGGGTACCTTGCTGGATTATGATGTTACTGATGAAGATCTTTCAATAATACTCTTCTTTCCCTTGTCTTGATGGTGGTTTAAAGATTTTTAAATAAATGACATTCTCTTGTAGACTTTATTTCAGCATCCAGTAATTGTATTTTTTCTTATTTTTCTCATTTCTTTGACTTTATTCCTCTATGATTTCTAGAGCTGAGGTATTATGTTGACTCTTTCTTGTTTGTCATCTTTTTCTTATGAGAAGTACTAGTGCATGGATGAATGAAACTTTTTTTGCTCTATACAATTTATTTTTTTTGCTTAGTATATATAGTGGGAAGCCTACAAGGCCTGTAGGCCATGTCAGGCTTTCTTATTTTTGAAAATGGGCCGGGCTTGACCTACAAATAAAGTCTTTAATAGGCCAGTAGGCCAGATAGGCTAGATTTTTTTTTACGTAGGCTTGGGCCAGGATGGCCAAAGCCCAGCCCAGCCCAGCCCATTTACACCCCTATTTGAGAGGTTCCAAATCTGAACTTCAAATCTCTAATGAGATGGATGTCAAAATTGTCAAAACTAACATTTGAAAGAATAATTAGCCAAAAGACTAGTTAGCTCATCTAGTGCAGTTAAAAAACATATACAAAAAAATGTATATATTCATTGGTTAGTCATTTATAATAATCATTGTAAGTCTTCAATGAGGCTTATAACAAGTTCTGACCATAACATATGTTTGGATGGGTGACACGATTGGGAATGGTATGACAAATTTTTTTATTTGTGTATATTTGGGCGTCTTTTAAACAATAAAATAAAATAAAAAGGAAGAAAGGGAATCACAATGGAAAGACTCCAAGGCGAATGAAAATCTCAAAATTTTGTTCTTCCAAATTGAGGGGGTCAACGTGATGATATGGATATTGGGAGGACCTCATTTTCAGAATATCAGGAGTACATATTTCTTTATCAAAAATGAAAAAAATATGATATATGGGTGAAAATGATTATAAAGGCTGATTATAAAGGCAATGATAATATAAAAGTGCTATTTTTTATTATATTTGATAAAAGATGTACCGAGTATTTAATACAACGGGAGCACCAAAAATAATTTCTCTCAGGAGAGTCGCTTCTTTATTTCATTAAAGTTCAAACAAGTAAACAAGACAATAACGTGTACTTTTTCTTTTTCATTTTATTCTATTGTGAGTCATTTCCTTCCATTCTATTCAAATCTCTCAAACAACTTATCCTTTCCTTAAAACTTCGAATAATAAAAAAAAAAAAAAGGACATTTGAAATAAATAATCGCAGACCAAATAAAAGGCTAACAATGATGGGATTTCAATTTTATCCTTGTCTGCATTTTTTGGATATTAAAACGCCGCCCATAAACGTAGTGGCTAACACACCGCCGGCTGACAAAAATGAATAGGGCCGTCCTCTTTCCACCTTTGGATGTTAGCCTATAAACTCTAGTCTTTATTTTATTTTTTTTGGTAGAAATAAACTCTAGTCTTTAACTTTGAGAGGAACATGGTTTCAAAACTTCACCATACTTAAAGATTATATAATATAATCCTGGGTGAGCCCTTAATTTCACAACGTGCTCGGCTAATGTGTACGACTCCCTAATTAATGACTTAGTGAAAAAGTATAAAACATATCCGATTCTGAATTTTAATTAATCATTCTCAAAGAAAGCGAGGGCAATATAAAAGTGGGAGTTTGCTTTACATGCTATAACTTAAAAGATAATACAACCGATATTATATATTTTAGAAAACTTAAGATTGGGAAAAGATCTTTACACATTAATTTTTCCACATCTCTGGTCTACAGCTACTTGTTTAGAAAAAATAAATAAAAATAAATAGAGAAAGTGTTTATTAAGAAATATATTTCTCTTACTTTATTATCTTAAAAAAGAAGTGATGTAAAAATAATGTAAACAAAGTGACACGTAAATATCATCACCCCAAAAGATTTTTTTTTAGTGACCCAAAAAGATTTTTGGATACGCTGAAAATTTTTTATTTTCTAAAAAGCCCTACATTTAGTAGGGCCTGGTAGCGAATGTTCAATTGAAAAAGTAATCCATGAGTTTTTACTTATGCATGAATTTTATTTGCGTATTCGTGGGTTGGCTATATAAATAAAAATTTTCAGCTTTACATAATGTAAATGGCGATGGCGTGATTTTAAGCGTTAATGCTAGAAGTATATATTAATTTGTCTGCATTATTTGTGTTTATTTTTAATTTTCCAGTGCATTAAAAAGATACACGTTAGCAAAACAATAATGTAATGTAAAATAAGAGCAGAAAGATCAAGTACAAAAATTTTAATTGCAAAATCAGCTTTATCATTACTGAAGTTTTTTTAATATTAATTATAGTTAATACAAAATTTAAAATGTTTCATTGGTGATAAATTGATCCGTTCATGTCATAAGAAAGTTTTTCCTTCAATAAACTCGAGCTGATCATGAGCTTAGCAAAATTCAAAATTGACATTAAAATATCCCATGCTTGTTGATTGAAATAGCTGCGTAGAATTTATTAATACTATGCAACTATATATATATATATATATATATATATATATATATATATATATATATATATGTGTGTGTGTGTGTGATAGGGTATTGTGACACCCAAGTTATGTTACACCCATGTGACACCCAGTCAATCTCACCGTTAGATCGCTAATGTTGATCCAACGGTTATATTTATTTCCATCTTTGTATGGTCATGATTTCCCAAATTTAAAGTGAAAGCATTAAATATGGGAAATCATAACCATACAAAGGTAGAAATAAATATAAAATATTAAATTTGGGAAATCATGACCATACAAAGATGGAAATAAATATAACCATTGGATCAACATTAGCGATCTAACGGTGAGATTGACTGGGTGTCACATGGATGTAACATAACTTCCTATCCTTATATATATATATGACTTATCGTTTATCAAGATGCTTGAGATAATTTTATCTCCGGCTACTAAATCATAATCGTACAAAGATGGATCAATGGTAACGAAGAAAGAGAGAGAAAAAGAGAATCATAACCATTCAAAGGTGAATCAATTAACATAAGGAAATAAATAAACAAAACGACGTAGTTTTAGGGGTGGCCGGAGATATACTTATCTCAAGTTGCAGGAGAAATATTTTTCCCATATATATATATATATATATATATATATATATATATATATAGGGCTTATCGTTTCTCAAGCAGCTTGAGATAATTTTATCTCCGGCAACTAAATCATAACCGTACAAAAATGGATCAATGGTGATAAAGGAAGAGAGAGAAAAATAGAATCATAACCATTCAAAGGTGAATCAATTAATATAAGAAAATAAATAAATAAAACCGACGTAGTTTTTGGGTGGCCGGAGATAAACTTATTTCAAACGGCTTGAGAAATGTTTTCCCCATATATATATGGGGTTTGCATCTATCATGCCACATGACACAACAAAATTTCCTACACACACAATATTTTGTGGGGCCCGCACTTTTTGAAGCAAAAAAAAAAAAAAACCAAGGCACGCAAAACGAATCTCTATAACATTACACAATCATTTTTCCTACAACATAACTCTTATAAAACCCTATATATATATATATATATATATATATATATATATATATATATATATATGAGAAAAACATTTCTCAAGCTGCCGAAGATAATTTTATCTCTGGCTACTAAATCATAATCGTACAAAGATAGATCAATGTGTTAGGAAATTATATTTTCTAATAATCATTGTGGGTCACATATTATATTAATAATTATATTGTGCTATTTAGATATATTGGGTAAATTAAAGTGATCAGTTAAATATATCCAAATAGATTCCTAAGTGAGTATGGCTGAATGAGTGGATATCGGTGTTGGGCCAACTAGGTATAATGGGAGCTTATTGGCCCAACAATAAAGATAAAAACACTATAAGGGTTATGGTCCCCAAGACGTCAGATAACAACCATAGTTTCTCTTCGCTATCAAGAGAGAGACGGCACACTAAGAAATTTGGTTTTAGGGTGATTTGACTGAGGAAAATTACAAACCCCAAGAGACAAGATCAAAATTATTCCGCTGCAATGGAGACATGTATGCCTCCACCATTATGTTCTTATTTCTTTATGATTTGGTATGATGGAGTTTGGCTTGTAGGTGATAGTTATCACCAAAAGGTTTAGAGGAATTAAATTTTTTTTCTAACAATTGGTATCAGAGCCATAATCATACTGAATCATGAGGGAATTAAGTTTTGTGATTTTTATATATGATGAATCGTGAAAAGTTTTGTTTTATTGTCTTTTGGCATAAAGTTTACTGTTTCTTTAATGTGGGTTCCATTTCATGTATTTTGTATTAGCTATATAGTGTTATTTTTGTTCCCTGACGGTAATTTTTGGTTTTGGAACAAAAGTTACAATCTTTTGAAAATCTAGAATTCGTAGTTTAATAAGGGTTTATTATTTAAACTTTTGAATCTTCTTAAAGATGAAATGTTTGGAAAATTTTTGGCTTTATAATTAGGGTTTGTTGTTTGAATTGCAAATTTAAATGAAAAATTAATTCTCATAGAATGTTTTGGACTTATAGTTTGAAAGAAATCGAATGTTTAAGGTCTTTGGTTTTGAGATTTTTTTTTCTTAGATTTGATATTCTTTGTCAAAAGTCAAATTTAAATTTTTGGGTATTGTGTGCATCATTTTCAAGCTTTCATTTGAAAAGGCTTACATGTGCGTCGATTGTGCATTAATTTTTAAGCCTTATAATGAAAAGGTATTTATTGTGTGCATCATTTTCAAGCTTTCATTTGAAAAGGCTTACATGTGCGTCGATTGTGCATTAATTTTTTAAACCTTATAATGAAAAGGTATTTATTGTTATTGATATAATGATATAATGATACAATACGTGTATATATATATATATATATATATATATATATATATATATATATATATATATATATATACTTTGAGAATTGATAAAGAATAATTTTTTTATTGTTGTTATTTTATTTTTAAATGTGTTTATTATCCCTAAAGGTTTCTATTTGAAATTGAATATGATAGATTTGTTAGCAGCCAAAGTGGCCAAATTTCTAAAGGTTAATTTGATTTCAAATAAGTTGGTCATATAAATATATTTTATTTATGCAAATAATAATCGGCCCACAGGAAGGTTATTGTTTGGCCAAATAACATATGTTGTGTGATCATGTGTGTGTTTATTGCTTAAGCGGATAGTTATCGGCCCACAGAAAGGTTATTATTTGGCCAAGTAACAAACATACATGTGGTAATAAATATGTGACAATTATCAAGAATTCTCCATGTAATTCATAGTCGGTCCACAAGAAGGCTATGATTTGACCGAACTTATTGTCAATGTTTGATTACTACATTAAGAGTACCACTTACAAGTTGATATTTTTGTCCACATACTAAATGTTAATGTTGTGCTAGGTATCTTATAATAAACTCATTTTACTTCGGATTATTTGTCTATATTGTGTATGAATATATATGATATGACATGTTATTAGTATGTTATCTTTTTTGGTTCTCTGTATAGTTTCTGCTACCGCTGCCAATTATGTTACTCAAATGAATATGCTTCCAATGCTTAATGGGGCAAATTTCAAGCTGTGGAAAGAGAATGTGGAAATTGTTCTCGGCTGCATGGATCTCGACAATGCGCTAAGGACTAAGAAACCCACTTCCACTCAAGAAAATCAAAACACAGATAAAATTGAGAAGTGGGAACGCTCAAATCGCATGTGTCTGATGATCATGAAACGTTGCGTTCCGGAGGCGTTTATGGGCTCGATTGTTGAGACTACTGATGCCAAGTTGTTTCTGAAGGAACTCGAGCAAGACTTTGCTCGAAATGAAAAGGCTGAAATTGGTCAAACCTTGTCCACACTCATAAATATGAGGTACAAAGGAAAGGGAAACATAAGGGAGTACATTATGAAAATGTCTAATCTTGCTGAAAAACTAAAGGAATTAAAGTTAGAGCTGCCCTCTGAGTTGCTCATGTACTTAGTTATTATCTCTCTTCCTGCACAATACGGTCAATTTGTGGTGAGTTATAACACTCAAAAGGAAAAATGAACTCTTAATGAGCTCATTTCTCACTGCCTGCAAAAGGAAGAGAGGTTACAGCGAGAGAAGACTGATAGTGCTCACTTGGCATCAACCTCTCAAGACAAGAAAAGAAAGAGAGCTAAGGATAATGCGGATGCTTTGCCAAAGAAGCAAAAGAAGCAGGACCAGGAATTCACCTGCTTCTTTTGTAAGAAATCTGGACACATGAAGAAAGAGTGTTCCAAATACAAGGCATGATGCGAAAAGAAGGGTATGACTCTCACTTTAGTTTATTGGTACTGGTTCTGTGGCACAAGCGTTTTAGGTCATATCTCTAAACAGAGAATTCAGAGCTGATGGAATTCTTGAACCCCTTGATCTGGATGATTTTGAGGTGTGCATTGAATGCATAAAGGGGAAACAGACAAACATAAGGAAAATAGGTTCCAACAGAGCTTCAGACGTCTTAGAATTGATTCATACGGATATTTGTGGACCATTTCCTATAGCCTCTTGGAATGGTCAACAATACTTTATCACATTCATAGATGACTATTCAAGATTTGGATACCTATATTTGATTAGAGAGAAGTCACAATCATTGGATGTGTTCAAAGAATTTAAAGCTGAAGTTGAACTTCAGTTAGGCAAGAAAATTAAGGCCATTAGATCTGATCGTAGTGGTGAATACTATGGTAGATCTGATGGATCAGGTGAACAACGTTCAGGGCCCTTTGCGATCTTACTAAAGGAGTGTGGAATCGTCCCGCAATACATAATGCCAGGTAAACCTAGCATGAATGGTGTTGCGGAAAGGCGAAATCGGACTCTTGAAGACATGGTGAGGAGTATGCTTAGTCATTCTTCATTGGCAGAATCACTTTGGGGAGAAGCACTAAAGACTGCAGTTTATATCCTTAATAGGGTTCCCAGCAAAGCAGTGACAAAAACCCCTTATGAGCTATGGAATGGAAAGAAACCTAGCATAAGGCATTTACACATTTGGGGTTGTCCAACAGAAGCGAGGCCTTATAGGCCAAATGAAAGAAAGTTGGACTCAAGAACAATCAGCTGCTATTTTGTTGTATATGCTGAACGCTCTCGGGGCTTTAAGTTTTATAATCCCACTACAAGATCCTTTTTTTGAGACAGGAAATGCCAGATTCCTTGAGGATGTTGAGTTTGGGGGGGAAGATAAAATAAGGAATGTTGTCTTTGATGAGGAAGAAAATTAATTTCTCTTCCTAATATTGTCATCATACAAGATGCAATTACGGAACAAGAAATTAATGATTAGGTCCCTGTTCATGACATTGTTATGGAACAGGCTTTGGTCCCTGACATTGCTTTGGGTCAAGACAATAATGAACCACCCCCTATGCCACCTATAGAACAAACTCAACAAACTCAAGAAGTGCCATTAAGGAGATCCACTAGAGAAAGGAGAAATGCAATTCCGGATGATTATATTGTGTTTCTTCAAGAGCATGAAAATATTTTAAGCTTGAAGGAAGATGATCCAATCAACTTCCAACAAGTCTTAGAAAGCTCTAATGCTCGTAAATGGATTGATGCCATGAAAGATGAGATGCAATCTATGAAAGACAACGACGTTTGGGATCTTATTGAGTTGCCTAAAGGTGCGAAACCCATTGGTTGTAAATGGATATTTAAAACCAAAAGGGATTCAAATGGCAACATCAAAAGATATAAGGCACGTCTAATTGCTAGAGGTTTCACTCAGAAAGAAGGCATAGACTATAAAGAGACTTTCTCTCTGATTTCTACGAAGGACTCTTTTAGGACAATAATGGCGCTTGTGGCTCGTTTGGATTTGGAGCTACATCAGATGGACGTAAAGACAACGTTTTTCAATGGTAAAATTGATCAGACAATTTATATGGTGCAACCAAAAAACTTTGTATTGGGAGATTCAAAGTCTATGGTTTGCAAATTGAAAAAGTTCATCTATGGCCTTAAGCAAGCTTCTCGTCAATGGTACCACAAATTCCATCAGGTTATTATCTCCTATGGCTTTGAGGTGAACTTAGTGGAAGATTGTGTGTATCACAAGTTCAGTGGGAGTAAATTCATATTCCTGATACTATATGTTGATGATATCTTACTTGCAGTAGCGATATAGGCTTATTGCATGAAACCAAGAAACTTCGCACTAAAATTTTTGAGATGAAGGACCTTGGTGATGCATATTTTGTCTTAGGAATACAGATACTTCGAGATCGTGCTCAAGGTATCCTATGGTTATCACAAAAGGCCTACATTGAAAAGATTTTGGATAGATTTAGCATAAAGGTTTGTACGTCAGGAGATACGCCCATATCTAGGGGAGACAAGTTTAGTCTCGCCCAATGCCCTAAAGGTAAGCTTGAGATGATATAAATGACAAAGGTACCTTATGCTTCGATAGTAGGAAGCCTTATGTATGCCTAGGTTTGTACTCGCCCTGATATAGCATTTATAGTGGGAATGTTAGGAAGATACTTGAGCAATCCAGGAATGGATCATTGGAAAGCAGCCAAGAGGGTTATGCGGTATTTAAAGAGAATAAAAGATTATATGCTTACATATCGGAGGTCAGATGAATTAGAGATCATCGGATATACTGACTCTGATTTTGCTGGATGCCAAGATAGTAAAAGATCCACGTCAGGTTATGTCTACATGTTGGCTGGAGGAGCTATTTCTTGGAAGAGTGTTAAACAGACATTCATAGTTTCCTCTACTATGGCCGCTGAATTTGTAGCTTGTTTTGAGGCATCCAACCATGGGGTATGGCTGCGAAACTTTGTCACAGGGCTGCATATAGTGAGTGGTGTTGAAAGGCCACTGAAGATTTATTGTGACAACAGGTCAGCAGTGTTGTACTCCAACAACAACAGAAGCTCTTCAAAATCGAAGCATATCAATATAAAGTTTCTGGTTGTTAAAGAAAGAGTTCAGAGTGGTCAGATTTCCACAGAACACATAGGGACAAACTCCATGCTTGCGTATCTGCTTACTAAAGGCTTAGTGCCTAAGTTCTTTCACGAGCATACTGCTCATATGGGTGTTGTTTTGTTCGATGACACTACGGTTTAGTGGGAGTTCTTTATGTTGGTGTTCTATGTAAATAAATAATTAAAATAGTCTTATGTTTGTTTTCTGCAGAATAAAGAATTCAATGTTATTTTTCCTCTGAATGTATTATATTTTGTGCTTGTGTTTCTGCTTTGTGTATGCAGAAAATTTAGGATTGATCTCATAAAGATTAAAGTAGGACCAGTTGAAAATAAGCATGGTAAGATCACATTGCATGTAATTTCCATGCCACTCATCCATACTTGATCTATGTCATTGAATATATTGGTGCGATGACCATGGAAGGTTTAGTTACGCTTTAAAGTGACAAAAGCCTTCATTATCTCATATTGATATAGGAGGTGGACCAGATTGTATCTAAGGAGGAATCTAAAGAAAAATAGCATACAGTTGCGCACTAAAGATATATGATATAATTATCTCAAGTTAATATGTGGCCCAAGTGGGAGATTGTTAGAAAATTATATTTTCTAATAATCATTGTAGGTCACATATTATATTAATAATTATATTGTGCTATTTAGATATATTGGGTAAATTAAAGTGATCAGTTAAATATTCCCAAATAGATTCCTAAGTGAGTATGGGCTGAATGAGTGGATATCGGTGTTGGGCCAACTAGGTATAATGGGAGCTTATTGGCCCAACAATAAAGATAAAAACACTATAAGGGTTATGGTCCCCAAGACGTCAAATAACAATCCTAGTTTCTCTTCCCCATCAAGAGAGAGACAACACACTAAGGAATTTGGTTTTAGGGTGATTTGACTGAGGAAGACTACAAACCCCAAGAGACAAGATCAAAATTATTCCGCTGCAATGGAGACATGTATGCCTCCACCTTTATGTTCTTATTTCTTTATGATTTGGTATGATGGAGTTTGACTTGTAGGTGATAGTTATCACCAAAAGGTTTAGAGGAATTAATTTTTTTTTCTAACACAATGGTAATGAAGGAAGAGAGAGAAAAAGGGAATAATAACCATTCAAAGGAGAATCAATTAATATAGGAAAATAAATAAACAAAACGACGTAGTTTTGGGGTGGCTGGAGATAAACTTATCTCAAGTTGCCGAAGAAATATTTTTCATATATATATATATATATATTTAATATCAACCTCAATTAACTATTTGAGTCAAGTTGATGCCAAATATTCTCATAAATTTCAATTTTTTGAACTAGTTATAACACTAATATCGAGTTGAGCTCAATCACAGTTAAAATTTACTGCATCTCCTTAAAAATATATTTGTCCGGGTTCGTATGCAACTATTTTTGAGAGTGTTAATCCAAAGACATAATTGAACCTTGAAGTTATGCTTGATCATATCCAAATTGAATGATATTATATCTTCTTGTGACTTTTTTGGGATAGCTGCTTGCCGTTTTAATTATAATCCCACTTAAGTTCTTGCAATTGTGATCAATATCTGCCGTTTTAGACCTTAAATAACACGAAGCACTATCACGAGAAGATTTGATTTTGACTCTTGGCTTCACTGCTTCAGCGAAAGTGCAGTGTCCTAAGCTCAAACCTGCTGAGGACTTTGCTCGTGCCATGACTGCCATCAACTTCAGTGCTTTTTGACTATTTTTGTAGCATTAGTAGCATCCCAACCCAAACGTTCTAGTTATGTATCTTCATAGTTGCAATAGAATCATCCAGTATCCTCCACCAAAAGAATATAAAGGTTGACAGCAAAGCAAAGAGGCTATTGCAATTTTTATGGAATCGAAATTAATTTTACTATGGGAGAGGCATTTATCTACATGTAAATGCATTAATATAACTTGATGCATGCATTTAATCTAAATAATTAACAAATAAAAGAATATATATTTTTTTACTTAATCCAAAAAGGATTTAGCGTGTGTCATTTAAAAGGACATAATTTGTGTGCTTTTAATGACTTACACAAAGTATTTACCAACTTTGTGTAAATCTGAAAAGTTTTTTTTTTTTTTTTTCTTTCAACTTTACCCGTCTAAAACGGATATATGTAGTTAAAATGGTCAAGAAGCCAATTGTTTATCCCTTTGCTCTGTTTTTGTCAAGTGGAAAGCTTCTATGGCGAAACTTGAAGACAAATTCAGAGCACTCCATTGTTGTCCTGAATTTCACTGTAAAGAAGTGATTGGTACATCTCCTCCATAGCGCAAGTGACTGTCCCATCAATTTTTACCTCCCACTTAGCTTTGTTATCATCCCTCATGATATCAATTTTCACTGTTTCTTTCTTTCTTTCCTTTATTTAATTGTTTACATAAACCATCAACAAAAAGATTATATCATATAATATTACAAATACATCATTATGGGAATCAAACCCCAAGTACATCTTGTTAAAGCCGTTATCCATTTATACAAATGGTGCTACTGAAGTACTTAGGTTCTAGTCTATAAAAAGATAAAGGGCACTAAAAAACTTCACCCTAGATTGAAGTCTAAAATTGCACATGGTCACATCCATGATACAAATAAGTATATTTACATTATATTCTTTGATCACAAGCGCAACACAATACATAAAAAATGAAAAGCAAACAAATTAATTAACTAGACATACTAATAAAACATACAATTATTTTAATAGAACACACCAAAGGAGGAACTTCCTTCAGGCTCCTGAGCAAGTTTTGCAGGAACTAAGGAATCAAAGAAATTGTTCCAATTTTCATCTTCCTCATCTTCTTCCTCTCCAGTACTAATATGACTCCACTGAACTTGAGGGTTCATTACAAGTTCATCATTCCTCGCAAATCGTCCTCTGATACGGGGCCTGCTGTCTGCCAATGTCTTCCTACAAGCATACTGATTCATAGAAAAAAAAAACAAGTTAATATTGGTAAGGAATAAGTTATATTTACAAACTTTTTGTTTACAAAGTATAGGTAGTACTCCGGGGAGTACATTCCCTAAGTGAGTGTACTTCCCAAAATACAGAATGTAATTTGTAAGAATTTATAAACAAAAATTTATAAATATAATACTTGCCTATTTTTACCGTGATTGCATCATGAATAAATAGTATCGTGGGGGGACCAATAGAGCAACATATATAGTACACTCTGTTGGAGAGTAACATAACATGCCTAATTGATTTTCTCCTTTTATTTATCGAAGAAGACAAGTATGTGACAAGATTTTCATGCTTCATAAATCACAAATTGGAGGACCTGTTGCTATACACTAACACTATAACATACCCCTGAAATCACAATTATGTATAATCTTTGATATGTTTTGTGTGGCCAGCAATTTGATCGAATCTAATCCTCCTATTAAAGTGTCACTACTTTTTTGTTTTTTGTTTTTTTTCAAGCAGGATTTTCAAACTTTTTAACTGTTTCCCTTAACTTTCAATCCTCAATATCATTTTAGCATGATATGATGCAAAATTCGAAAAGGCAACATGGTTTTCCTTTTCATATAGTTTTGTCCATTATATTGGAGTTTTTTTTTTTTAACTCATTTAATTATTATGATGGAAAATATATTTTATTCTATAAAGTTTAATTGGTTCAACGCAAGTTTTTATTGAAAAAAATGGTAAATAGAAAGCTTCTATACATAAACCTTAATTTTCTTGGTGAAGTTCCTCTGGTTTCTCTTGCTTCTGTATCTCTCAATCCTCACCTTCTTCTCCTCTGGGCTATAAGGACTGGTTCTGTTCATTCCTTCTATGATCATACTACTTTCACTTGACAAAGGACTATCTGACTGATGATAATGTTGCATTCCATTAATCCTCTGTACAAAACAAAAAATCATGATTCAATAATTAATTTATGGGAATTATACTTATTATGTTGCAAGAAAAACCAAATTCATTCCTGCACTAACAAAAGCTTGTAGGTCCTATTAACTAAAAAAAATAAGGAAGCACAACCATTGAAGTGTCAGCAGGAAGGGTGTTGTTTTTTCCTACAAAGTAAAACAGCACCCTTAATTTATATGAAACCAAACTATAAATAAAAGGGTTTTTCTTTTATCCTTTAACATAACACAACAAATTTTCCTACTCTCACAATATTTTGTGGGGCCCACACTTTTTAAAACAAAAAAATAAATAAAAAATTAAGGCACGCAAAACGAATCTCTATAACATTACACAATCACTTTTCCTACAACATAACTCTTATAAAACCCTAAATAAAAAGACAATAAACCATACAAAGCATAACATAATTCCCGCAATCAAATGTGTAACATATATCAATATTGTAATACACATGTCTTTTTTTCTTTTTTTCTGTTTAACATATACAATTTTCTTTAATTTTTTTTCCACCAATTCATTAATTAATAGACTAATCTAATCAAACCAGATAAAAATTATACAAAATTCTCCCTATTAAATTTTTAACATAGTTATATATTTAAGATTCAAATTCGAATTTACTAATTAAGCCGGAACATTTTTTTATTTTTCAATATCCAATAAAAACAGATTTTGATTTAAACTCTTATAATTTTTTAAGAACAATTTGATAATGAATAGAAAGCTCGTTAATATATTTAATGACTTTAATGTTTCTAGAGTGAATGTAGATAAATTATCTACATTCGTTCCAAAAACGACATCGTTTTGAGTTGAAAAATTAAAAATTTATAATAAAAAAGACTATTATAATCTTAAAATAAATTATAATTATAAAAATATCTTGTTTTCCGCCCCAAAATACTAATGTAGATAAATTATCTATAGAAAAAACTTACAAAAAACGAATCCATATTTAATATATTGACTCGTATAAAAGTATGTTTAGAGGAGTAACAGGAGGGGACCTGCAGATCACCAGTACTGTAAACTCTGCGAACCGGACCGTTCTCCGAGTCGAGCAACTCAGCAAACAGAGGAGAAAAGGGATGGTGGACCCCATTATTCTTCTGCAGCGAATGGCTGCTAACGCTCCTCTGCATTAAGCTGGCTCGTTGACTCTCGTAACTCGCCAGCGAACTCGGGGACCCCATGTAGCTGGTGCAACCACTGCTATAACCATTATTTACATTGCAACTAACCTCCGAGTTGAGTTGCCAGATAGACTCGCTCAGCTGAGGAGTGATGAAATGGCCGTGGGAGTTGGCGGCGCGTGAGAATTCGGTGTTACAGTTTGTATCCATGGCGCGTGGTGGCCGTGGGATTGAAAGGAAAGGAAAGGAAAGAAGCTGTTACTACGGTTACTAGAAGAAGCAGAGGAGTGAGTGAATGAATGAATGTGAAAGGTCGAGCGTTAAGTATTTAATATTTTTCAGTGTGTGAGTCACACACTACAAAACAAAACAAAAAAAGACAAAAAAAAAAAAACTTGAAATTTCTTTTCTTTTTGAAAAAGAAAAAGCCAGATGGGACGCGAGACCTGGATGATGACGTGTCATATACGGCAAGAGTTGACTTGTTTTGATTCTAGAAATTAAAATTCACAAATATTAAATTCTAATAGCTGAAGTTTAGTTTAAAATTCATTAAAAATATTTTAAATTTAAAATAACAGGTATGTATA